>NC_086318.1:414874510-415181296 GCF_036172605.1 Pelobates fuscus
TGCCGAAGTTCCGAAGTAGCCGAAGTTCCGAAGTAGCCGAAGTTCCGAAGTAGCCGAAGTGCTGAAATGCCGAAGTTCCGAAGTTGCCGAAATTTCGGAATGCTGAACCAAACCGAAAATTTTCCCCATACACATGCCTAGTTCGGAGATATTCTTTGGTTTCCACATATGCTGACATCAGAATATACATTGTTATATCATTCAGTGTTAGTTTATACTGAGTCAGAGTATTTTATATCCAGTCGCTTGTACTAGATTGGATCAATTCCATATTGGTTATAACCAAACAGATTGTATGTCAGAGGGTAAGAGTTAGATTTTTTTTCTCTCTTTATTTGCGTTTATTGTAGCGGTATATATGGTTGTATATCATTGTGGCTAACGAAAAAAGGACACAGTAAAAGTAAGAGAAATAGATTCATTAGAAAAATATTAAATAATGAGAACATAAATCTGGACGAATCCAACTATGAATCAGAAAATTAAAAAAAAAAAAATGATGAATGCTTATATAAGGCATCTTGGTGACATGATCTGGAAGGATAACTATGGGTCTGTGAGTTTTCAAAAATAGAAAGGCTTAATTCTGGCCAAAAATATAAAGAAAAACACAATCAATAATAACAGAAAAAAGAAAGTGGTTTATCCACTAAACAGCATATTGTAGTAAAAATCAATCAAAACACATTTTTACATTTAGGCAACAGCTTCCCTTTTTATAACCTACATGTGCTAATTAAATCTTGTTGTTTAGTGAGTAAACCTTACGTGTTTTAGACTAACAAAAGAAAGTAGAAGAAACATAATTTATTGTGCTCAGGGCAAAATGATTCATGCTAAGTGGATTCTTACACTTCTGATTTCGTTGTGACAATACAAATAAAAAGAACCATTTTAAAAATGACCCCAAATTTAGGTTGATAAAATGAAATCTTTTAACCAGACGGACAGTTGCCTTATCTCTGTGTAAGGCTATTATTTATTTTTAAAATAATTTTACTGTTCAAGGCAAACATTTCATTTCCTTTTTCTTTTACAGTTTCACATAACGACACGAAGAGTGATCTGATACTTGTTTAATTTATTTATTTCTGTCGGTCACTTATTTGCTCCTTCTATAAACGTGTTCCTTATCTTCTAATGAATTCTAGTTTATGATTGATTTCTACTGAACACAATTCTAGAACTACTCAAGAATGGTTAAATGTACACTCTAAACACCAAAAGAACTTTTAGCTTGACGAAGTAGTTTTGGTGTATAGACTATGCCCCTGCGATGTCAGTGCTCAATCCTATTGCCATTTAGAAATTAAAGCTACACTCAGTCCCCTAAATCACTTAGGCTACATAATTAAGCTAGAATCATTTTGGTACTTAGGGTATCCCTTTAACCCCTTAAGGACCAATCTTCTGGAATAAAAGGGAATCATGACATGTCACACATGTCATGTGTCCTTAAGGGGTTAAATAATTTGTCAAAAACTGTATTAGCCATCATGTCTGTGCCAGTAGAACTGCGTGTTAGAAATATTAGACGTTAAAAGGCTGTCCTTGGTCCAATATTACATTCTTTCTGCTCTGAACATCACTGTGTGTTCTTAGTTTTCAAAGTAGAAGTGTTGCAGAATTCTACTACCCTGTCATTCAGGCATACAATGTTATTATAAGACACTCACTGGAAAGGATCTCTTCATTTTCACCAGACAAGACTGAGGAAAAAGACTAAATGAATGTCTTGATTATTTTGGGAAGTATATACATTACACATGGGTTTGCTAGTTCTTCAGATGCAATGGTAAAAATAAAGTATCTGAGAAGAGGTAATATTTTCCTATTTAAAAAAAATTAGGTAGTGTGTCCTTGGCAATAACTGATCTACATCACTCGCACCCTGGCAGGAGCTCTTTTATAGAGGGATTTGCGTTCCAACATATTAGAATCGGAATGCAATCCACGGCCTTCACAATGTAGGTGCTCAATAATTAAGATTTTTGCGAATCAATAATTAAGTTTCTGCGTCAAATAATTCCGACCCAGTGTGGTTTGAGTGCATTCGGTCAGTTTGGGGCGCATAGTGGGTAACAATCATGTCACTGTAGCAAAGGTAAATGATGTATTCTTTCTATGTCACATCTGGAAGGGTTTGTGTTTTCTCTTTGATCTGTAACCCACAGCTGTTGAGGTTCGATCCGCAGGATCGGTGAAGTTTTCACTGTTTAACCTGCCGTTTCCTGTACACTTTTACGCAAATATTTGAGAGGGCCTGTTAACTAAACAGGTTGTGTTTATTGAACTAAACTGGGAATTCTGGAGATCTGACAGTGGAAGAACACATTTTAGAATAAAAAGACTGAATTGTGAAACATTCTCAAAATTAGCTATTTTTCCAGCTTGCTCATTGTAACAGATCTTTACAAATCTCTGGTGGCTGTGAAGCAAACAAGGGAATCACAACTTAATCATCTATTCGGTTCATTCCTCTGTTCGTCTGATTCCGTACGAATTCCGTATGTAAAATATAGGTGGCCGCCATTTCGGGACTTTACACGTGTTCGCGGCCATCTTGTGTACGAACAGCGGTGTTTGCCTGTAACCGCATGGAACTAAAAACGGATACGCAAACAGGCGAACACCGCTGAGTCCTCCAGACCTCCATAAGTTCGTACGGAAACTACAGAATGTCCCACCATTCGGTAGTTATACTCAATCATCTATGGGGATTTCAGCGAACCCCGCGATTCGAATGGATGGCAAGATTTTCGTACCTTTTTACCGTGCGAACAGAGACCGACCGCAAGGCCAAAACTCATGGAACTATTTTCGGCTAGTTGGTCTGTGCGGTCGGTCAAAACTTTGGAACTCTGTATCTCCCGAACCATTCATCCAAACGGGCTAATTTTTGGACAGATTGTTCCCCTAACCAAGACCTCTCAAGCGGTGCTGGACTTAAAGGTGTACCCCCTGTTTTTGGGGTACATCCAGAACTGGGGTAAAATATTGTACGTTATAATTGTGTTATGTGGTTATCTGAGGGGAGGAGACGTGGGGGTGTTACCCTGTGTATAATTGGTTGTTTTTATCCTCCCCCTGGGAGTGTCCTGTGTGTGCCCTTTTCTAATAAAAAGCAGGCTGGGTGTTCCAGTCCTCAGTTCATCTTGACCCTTCAAAACGTAGCCTCGTCTCGTTCTTGGAAGGGGATTATTTGGGGATGTTATTCTGCTCCTGTTACAGCTGAACCTGATTATTGCTCTGGATATCGTGGATGGGATTACATCAGCTTACTTCTCCACAGCAGCTTGCAGGGAAAAAGGACGTCTTCAACGGCAGATACCCCCTCTCTACCTGGGTAGCCGTTACATTGGTGGCAAGCGGCGGGATGGTCCTTTTATCCAAAGAACAAGCACTGAATGGAGTCACAGTATGCCAAGCTGAAAAGACCCACACTAAAGGATTTATTGGAGAATCGTGGTAGGAGTGCCAGCAACAGACCACGGAGGGAGCTGATAGCTGACCTGCTGGAGCTGGACGAGATGGATAGGTCCATGGAGGTAACTGAACCCATGGCACCCATCAGTGAGGACGATGTGATTACGGCAATTGTACAGCGGAGATTAGCGTTGTATTCAGTCACGTCTACAGAACTAATAACCCAACTGCTCCGGGAAACAAGGGAAGAGATCCAAACCAAGAGGGAACAAGAAATGGAACTGGTAAGAGCCAGACAGCTCACTACACAGACAGTTCCTACCCCGCTACCCACTACTACGGTAAAGAAAATTCCCTTCACTGCATTTAAAACCTTTGTGGAAAATGAAGAGGAAATTGATGGGTATTTGGCTGACTTTGAAAGGCAGTGCTCTCTACATCAAATACCGCCAGAGCAATGGGTCACTATCCTGGCGGGAAAATTGTCAGGAAAAGCTAATGAGGCTTTTCGAGCACTCACTACAGAGGAGATCACGCAGTACCAAAAAGTAAAAGAGGCACTGCTCACCAGGTATGCGGTAACCCCAGAAGCATACCGTCGCCGCTTCCGGGAGTCCAAAAAGAAAGCTGTGGACTCCCACATGGAATGGGCCAATCGACTACAAAGAGTGGCATCACATTGGGTCCAAGGGTGTAAGGCCAACACCGGAGAGGAGGTATTGCAATTGTTCTTAATGGAACATTTCTTCCAAGATTTGGCTGCGGACATACAAGACTGGGTACGAGACCGGCGCCCCGCTAATTTAAATGAGGCGGCTCGGCTGGCCGATGAATACGCCGAGACAAGGAGAGTAAGCCAGGGTACTACATGACCAGCTCATAAGATAGAGCCACGTACCCCAGCCGCTGTCTCACGCCCAGAGTTTCGAGCTCCAGTCCCACCAGGACCACCACGTCCTCAGGGACCTACCAACTACCCCCGAGATTTGTCAAAGGTGACGTGCCATCACTGCGGCAACCTCGGACATATTGCCCGATATTGTCCCCTAAGATCGAATAACAACAACTGGAGACGCACAACTCCCAACACAGAGGCCCCTGCATCACGACCCTCTGCGGCTCACTGTCTGGAAGCCGAAATGGGCCCTGAGGAATGCCTGGGGATTTTGTATGAAGCAGATCCCATACAAGCTGCTTCTCCAGATAACCGACAACATCATCGACAGGAAGTTCGGGTGAATGGACAAATAGCACAAGGCCTAAGAGACACCGGGGCTACCATCACTTTGATCCAAAAACACCTAGTAAAGCCAGAGAATGTGTCTACCCGCACTGTTGCTGTTCGGGTCGCAGGGGGCGCTGTTTTTCGCTTGCCCACTGCCCGAGTACACTTAGACTGGGGAGTCGGATCAGGAAAAACCACAGTTGGCATTATGGACAACTTGCCTGCCGAGGTCGTATTGGGAAATGACATTGGCCCCTTGACTTCAGCATATTTGCCCACACCTGCTGCCGCTTGTCCCGTAACCACCCGCTCACAGACCCGTGTCGCAGATGATCCTAATACAGGCCGGGAGACCCAGGTAAGCCAAGCACCCACATGTAACCCCACTACGATAAGCAGGCCCATAGCTTGGGACACCCCAGAGGAGTTTGGGAGGGAAACTAGAGAGGACCCCACTGTTACAAATCGTTATTTGTAACTGGCCCTTTAAATGGAAAATTGCCCTGCTTCCCTGGATTGTGGAGAAGCCTATTTGCCAGCCTCCTGCCTCATGACTATGGCCCCTGGAAGATTGTGCCCCTGAAAATGTATTAACTTTTATTGGTGTGTATGGCCCTTTAAGAATCGTCTGGGGACATATTGTGACTTTGCTGAACAATGCCCCTTTAAGACTATGTCCCCAGACCTGTAAAATAACTTGTTCCTGGCTTTCCCCCACTTGGTTCAGTAAATAGGGCTTACTGAACCAAGTACCACACAGGCGGACCACCCAGAAGTTAAAGTGTGCAGGCAATTTACCTCCCAGGCTGTGAGGTTACTGCCGGTTAATTGCACGTGGCGGCGGCCATCTTGGTTTACTCGAATGCGGTCAGCGGTGTATGCTAAAGATTCTGTGGAACTAAAATCGGCTACACATTCTGCCGAACACCGCTGACCCTTACCTTCTCCCATACGGAACTTGCAGCTCCAGAGACTAAGTCCCGTTCGAAATGGGACTTAGTCGTTTTTCCGCATGAAATTGACCGACCGCACAGCCCAAATCTATGGAACTGTTTTGGGCAGGAAATTGTGCTTGCGGTCGGTCATAAAAGACTTCCAGCTAACTTTTGATCCACTGGGGGGATTTGGCTGATTTTTGGAAGGGTTTATGTTTGATGTATGCTGATTCTGAATATGCAACTTTTATTGAAATTGGATGTATGGTTTTAAAGTTACAGTGTGTGTGTAAAAACTGTATTTTTATTGTATGTAATAATTGGTTTAACTGTTTATCTGAGGGGAGGGAATGTGTGGGCTGCACCAGATGTGTGATTGGTGATTTTATGCCTCCCCCTGGGAGTGTCCTGTTTGCATGTAACCTCAATAAAAGCCAGGCTGGGTGTTCCAGCATCTCAGACCTCTTCTGACCCTCTAACTTGCAGCCTCGACTCATGTTTGTAGGGGACAGCTATAATCACTACAGGGATTGCTATGCTCTTCATACTCCCTTAGCTGTTGAGCTCTTGTAAGAGCTCTCGTTCCTGATCCTGCTTCGCTCGACAGAAGGAAGAGGTTCGCCTATTGGAACCTGGAGCCTGGTCGTAGGTCCAGGGCGCAGAGCAGACGGCGAGATATCAGCCCAGCAGCGGTGGTTCGTGGAGTCTGCAGTGCTTATGGTGGCTGCGGTGCTGATGGTCCTTTGGTAAGCGCTAGGAGCATCCATTTCTACGGTCCAACTTCCAGCCAGCCTGGAGGCAACCGTAACACCCACCCTCCAAAAGTATCGGGAATTAGCAGACAGTAGGGGGGGCAAACAGGAACGTTTTCTATGGGATGGGGACAGGTTATACAGACTGACAGAAGGCAGAAAGAGAGGCTGTCCCCCTTCGCAGAAGCGCCAACTAGTGGTACCCAGAAAATACCGGTTGGAACTTCTTCGAATCGGCCACGACATTCCATTGGCAGGACACCTAGGGGGTAACCGTACCACCTTCAGGATCACCCAGACCTTCTTTTGGCCGGGGATCTCAAAGGATGTACGACGTTACTGCAGTACTTGTGACGTATGCCAACGGGTAGGGAAGAGAGGGGATCACCCTAAAGCTCGACTGTTACCTATGCCTGTGATCGAGGAACCATTTAGCCGGGTGGCAGTCGACCTAGTGGGACCCCTACCTAACCCCAGTCCCTCTGGTAAGAAATACATCCTTACCGTAGTGGACTATGCTACTCGCTACCCGGAAGCCGTCGCTCTGACGAATATCCAGGCTGACACTGTCGCCAGTGCTCTAGTCGGGATATTCACCCGAGTGGGATTCCCTCAGGAAATCTTGTCCGATAGAGGGACCCAGTTTACCGCAGACCTAACCCAGCAGCTATGGAAGGTTTGTGGTATTAAGCCCCTACTTAGTTCCCCGTACCACCCTCAGACTAACGGTCTCTGTGAACGTTTTAACGGTACCCTAAAGCAATTGCTACGGACCTTTACAGCGGAATACAAAGACTGGGAACGATTCTTGCCGCACCTCCTGTTCGCTTATCGGGAGGTGCCGCAGGAATCCACAGGGTTCTCTCCCTTTGAACTGCTCTATGGCCGGAGAGTACGAGGCCCTCTCGACCTCATCCGAGAGCACTGGGAGGGAGAGACGGAACACGAGGGTGTCCCCATCGTACCATATGTGCTAGAAATGCGGGACCGTATGGAACAGTTAGCCCGGATGGCACGGGACCATCTCCATGCGGCCCAGGGGCGTCAGAAACGTTGGTACGATCAGGGCGCCCGCCAGAGAACGTTCCAAGTAGGCCAGAAGGTGCTGGTGCTTAGACCTGTCAAAGGGAATAAGCTCCAGACCTCCTGGCAGGGCCCTTACAAAGTGGTAGCACAGGTCTGTGACACCACCTATGTAATTGCCAGCAGCAAAGATGAAAGGATCCAGAAGTCCTTTCACGTAAACTTATTAAAAGAATATCAGGAAAGACCCGAGGATATAGCCGCCATATGTATACCAGCCACTGAAGACCCTGACAGCTTACCCATACCCGACCTATTAGCTAACTCGGAACCTAAGACCCTGCTCAATACCGTACAACTAGGGGAGCGGTTAACCCCCGCTAAAAAGGGACAGATCCGACAACTGCTGACTGAAAAGGAGTTGACGTTTTCCCAAGAGCCCGGATACACTCCCTTAGCCACTCACTATGTAGAGACCCCAGGACAAGCCCCTCTCCGACAAACTCCCTATAGGATCCCTGAGGCAGTAAAAGAGGAGATGTGGAAGGAAATCCAAGAGATGTTAAGACTAGGAGTGATAGAGCCATCTGACAGTCCGTGGGCCTCACCTGTGGTCCTAGTTCCCAAAAAGGATGGAACTACCCGGTTCTGTGTCGATTATCGACGTCTCAATGACAGAACCATGACAGACGCATATCCCATGCCCCGAGTAGACGAGCTATTAGATCGTATTGCCAGGGGACGTTATCTGACCACCATCGATTTGTGTAAAGGGTATTGGCAGATTCCCCTGGCCAAGGAGGCTATCCCTAAGTCGGCCTTTGTCACCCCATTTGGCTTGTACCAGTTCAAGGTCATGCCATTTGGGATGAAAAATGCCCCGGCTACATTTCAGCGCTTAGTGGACCGCCTCCTTGATGGCTTCCAGGATTTCGCTTGCGCGTACCTGGATGACATTGCGATTTATAGCGAAACCTGGGGAGAGCACTTAAGGCATGTAGTGGCCGTACTGGATCAGATTCGGGCCGCAGGCTTGACTCTGAAACCAGAAAAGTGTAACTTCGGCATGGCCGAAGTCCAGTACCTGGGACACCGGGTGGGATGTGGGAAGCAGCGCCCAGAACCCGCTAAAGTTGAAGCTGTAGCTAATTGGCCCACACCCCACACCAAAACTCAAGTCTTAGCATTTTTGGGGACGGCAGGATATTATAGGAGGTTTGTCCCTGACTATAGCACCATCGCAAAACCCTTGACAGACCTAACCAAAAAGAACTTGCCTAGGATAGTCCTGTGGTCTCCCGCCTGTGAAACCGCCTTTCAGGCCCTAAAGAATGCTCTAATTCATGCACCTGTCCTGTCTGCCCCCGTCCCCTTATTCTGCTCCTGTTACAGCTGAACCTGATTATCGTTCTGGATATCGTGGATGGGATTACATCAGCTTACTTCTCCACAGCAGCTTGCAGGGAAAAAGGACGTCTTCAACGGCAGATACCCCCTCTCTACCTGGGTAGCCGTTACACTCATATTTATTTAAAATGCTGATTTGCAGTGTGTTGAAACTAACAAAATCTAGGATATGTCTTCAAGTTGGAAAAGAGAATTACTCAGTATAAATGGAGAATATATTAAGACCAGAGGACTGAATATTGTGTTCTGTTCTTTGCTGGATAGTGAGTTTAGAGATTCCTGACCCACATTGTTATATTATCCTCTAACTCACCACCTAGAGGGGTAAGAAAGGGGGAGGGGGGTATTGTATTTGCATGTCCCATGTCCCATATTTCATATCACCTACACCTTAACCGTTCTGGTTCATCTCTTTCCTCTAGCCTGTACAAGGGGAACAGAAAAGGGGGAGCAGTTTGTAGGACCCTCAATTCATATTTGAGTCAATTATTATTTGGATTATTAATGACTGGTTTTGCTTCAGTGGAAAGTCTTATTTTACTTTGTATAACGTCAAAGATTTGCCAACTTGTAAATAGTTTTATGTAAAGAATTTGCGGAAAAGCCCGAAGTAATTGGTGTCCGTCGTATATATGTACAGCTACACAATATTAAAGATGTATTGTAACATCTGTGTCAAAGAAACATAAATTACTGTCATTTTAAAATTATATGTATGAACTATTATAATCTTATGTATCACCTGCACATTTGAAGTTGTACTTTTCACAGAAACTTGAAAAAAAACAAAATATGTTTCCATAACTATGCAAGAGTTCCCAGCTTGACATACAAAGGAGCACAGACAGGCATTGTGTTTGACATCATACATAATTTCTGCAGATACCCTTATGCGAGGAAACGGTTTTAAACACAGCTTTTTTTAAACAAAATCATGAGCTGTGATCTAAAAGGATCAGTGACCAGAAACCACCCATGGACTGCAACTTCAACCTCGTTGGTCTCATCAGCATGGTGCCGATGCTGGTCTCAAAATTAAAATTTCTCTGAGTATATATAGCTAGTTTCCAATATGATTGTGGTGAGACCAAATATGATACAACTCTCCACAGTGCTAATAGTATAGTAAATGGTAAGTATCACCTTCATATCTAAAATTGGACTTTGAAAAGTCTCTTACGCAAACTTTAAAAATCACGCTTTTATAACTTTTCCATAACTATCCCAGAGTTCCCGGCTTGACATGCAAATGAGGAAAGACAGACATTGCGTTTCAGACTTCACCCTGCATTTCTGCAAGTACCCGTAGCAATGGAATCCATTTTAATCACAGTTTTTTGTTCTTTTTAAGTCAAAGCATGGGCTATAATAATCTATTGCTAAGGGTTCCTGAAAAATGCAGAGTGTAGTCTGAAACACAATGCCTGTCTGTGCTCATTTGCATGTCAAGCTAGGAACTCTGGGATAATTGTGCAAGCTATTATATATCGAGTGACTTATACACAAATACAGAAAGAAATTAAATTAAATCACAAAGAATACGAGCCGTCTCATTTAACAACATGTGCAAAATAGCCGTAAGACCTTGTAAAATTATCCTGCATGCCAGTGCAGTTTACAGACACACACCCAACGGATGTACATCGGAAAGCTATTATTAGTTTTGATCCCATCTTCATTTTTTCATTAATGAATCCTTAGTCACTGATAATAAAACTATTTCCTGATGGAAATTGGTTCATTGCAGTGGAACTGCCTTTGGTTTGTGACTTACTATGTATTGCGTGTTATATGTACAATACGTATTGTGTATATTTACAATATGCATTGTGTGAATCTGCCCAAGGCTGACTGTACAGCAAGACTGAAAACTGCTTCCTTTACTATGTTGTTGAAGAATAGATTAATTTAACCCAAAAGAGTACAAAAGCCAGTTTCAATACTTTGCTGCATTTTAAGGCCAAAGCCGGTGTTTTTATTTTTTTTATTTTTATTTTTTTATTGAAATTTTTTTTTTAAATAAGATATTCGCATAAGGACATAGAGCAATAAAAAGAAAAAGATAACAAATATTCTCATTTTCATGTTTGTTACAATTATTAGTTGACCATTTGGTAACCGCTAAAACACCTGTTATTGGCATTATTACTGCCATTATTGAATAATTAGTGTTACGATGCTACATAACTGAACTGTAAATGGCAGCCAACTGTAAATTAGCAACTGACGATTGTTTCAAATTAAAGATGAAAAGGAGACTGAACGTTAAATAACACGTAGTTTACATGGTAGACGGAAGAAATGGCCACATGATGATACATGACACTAAAAATGACACATACTTTATCTAGGTGTGAACAACTGGAAACTGTTAGTATATCCCAGTGATGGCGAACCTTTGGCACGCGTGACACAGGTGGCACGCCGGGCCCTTTCTGTGGGCAGCGCCATAGGTTTGCCATCACTGCAGAGAAGGAACCTGCCTGCCCGGAACGGCAGGTGCCTACTCTGCTTCCGGTTCGGGAGGCAGGGGGAGGCAGGGGGAGGCAGGGGAGGGATCTTTGAAGCAGCTCTCCTGTCCTCCCGCGAGCAAGTTGTGTGGAGCATTGCCGCGCGTTACCATGGCAATGCCCCACACATCATCGTGCGGGAGGACAGGGGAGCTGCTTCAAAGATCCCTCCCCTGCCTCCCAAACCGGAAACAGTACTTGCCACCACCGGACCACCAGGGATAACTGTGTCCCCCCCTCCTTCATTAAAGGTAAGAAGGGGGGGGGAGAAGATAATAATTTAACACTTTTTTTAAATGTTTACCACCCCCCACACACAGCACCCCTACCCCCCAGCAGTACCCCTACCCACCACACACAGCACCCTTACCCCCCCACACACCGCACCCCTTCCCCCCACACACACAGTACCCCTGCCCCCCACACACACAGCACCCCTATCCCCCACACACACACAGTACCCCTACCCCCCAGGAGTACCCCTACCCCCTACCCCCCACACCCAGTACCCTTACCCCCCACACACACACACATTACCCCTTACCACCCACACACAGTACCCCTACCCCCCATACAGCACCCCTCCTCTCCCCAGCACCCCCCCTCCCCCACATCCCTCCCCTACACCCCTCCCCTACACCCAGCATTCCTCCCCTCCCTCCCTACCCCACACAGCACCTCTACCCCCCACACACATAACCCCCACCCCCCACACACAGCACCCTTACCCCCGCCCAGCACCCCTACCTCCCCACACAGCACCCCTCTCACCCCTCACACACACACACCCCCCCTCTCTCACACACACACACACACACCACCCCTCTCACACGCACACCACCCCTCTCACACACACACACACACACACCACCCCTCACACACACACACACACACCACCCCTCACCCACACACACACCACCCCTCACCCACACACACACCACCCCTCACCCACACACACCACCCCTCACCCACACACACCACCCCTCACCCACACACACCACCCCTCACCCACACACACCACCCCTCACACACACACACACACACCACCCCTCACCCACACACCACCCCTCACCCACACACCACCCCTCACACACACACAGACAGCACCCCACAACCTCACACACACACACACACACACACACAGCACCCTTCACACACACACACACAGACAGCACCCCACAACCTCACACACACACACAGCACCCTCACACACAGCACCCTCACACACAGCACCCTCACACACAGCACCCTCACACACAGCACCCTCACACACAGCACCCTCACACACAGCACCCTCACACACAGCACCCTCACACACACCACCCTCACACACACCACCCTCACACACACCACCCCTCACACACACACACACACCACCCCTCACACACACACACCACCCCTCACACACACACACCACCCCTCACACACACACACACACCACCCCTCACACACACACACCACCCCTCACACACACACACCACCCCTCACACACACACACACACACACACCACCCCTCACACACACACACACACACACCACCCCTCACACACACACACACACACACCACCCCTCACACACACACACACACACACACCACCCCTCACACACACACACACACACACACCACCCCACACACACACACACCACCCCACACACACACACACCACCCCACACACACACACACACACACACACCCCCACACACACACACACACACACACACACCACCCCTCACACACACACACACCACCCCTCACACACACACACACCACCCCTCACACACACACACACCACCCCTCACACACACACCACCCCTCACACACACACCACCCCTCACTCCACACACACACACACACACACACACACCACTCCACACACACACACACACACACACCACCCCTCACACACACACACACACCACCCCTCACACACACACACACCACCCCACACACACACACACACACACACACACACACACACACACACACACAGACAGCACCCCATACAGCACCCCACAACCTCACACACACACACAGCACCCTTCACACACACACACACAGCACCCCATACAGCACCCCACCCCTCACACACACACACACACACACACACACACACACAGCACCCTCACACACAGCACCCCTCACACACAGCACCCCTCACACACACAGCACCCCTCACACACACAGCACCCCTCACACACACAGCACCCCTCACACACACAGCACCCCTCACACACACAGCACCCCTCACACACACAGCACCCCTCACACACACAGCACCCCTCACACACACAGCACCCCTCACACACACAGCACCCCTCACACACACACACACAACACCCCTCACACACAGCAACCCTCACACACAAACACATACACTACACCCCTCAATGCAGTATGCGTGTGTATTCAGCAGTCTGTGTGTGCGCGTGTACTCAGCAGTGTGTGTGTGTACTCAGCAGTGTGTGTGTGTACTCAGCAGTGTGTGTGTGTACTCAGCAGTGTGTGTGTGTACTCAGCAGTGTGTGTGTGTACTCAGCAGTGTGTGTGTGTACTCAGCAGTGTGTGTGTGTACTCAGCAGTGTGTGTGTGTACTCAGCAGTGTGTGTGTGTACTCAGCAGTGTGTGTGTGTACTCAGCAGTGTGTGTGTGTACTCAGCAGTCTGTCTGTGTGTGTACTCAGCAGTCTGTCTGTGTGTGTACTCAGCAGTGTCTGTGTGTGTACTCAGCAGTGTCTGTGTGTGTACTCAGCAGTGTCTGTGTGTGTACTCAGTGTCTGTGTGTGTACTCAGCAGTGTCTGTGTGTGTACTCAGCAGTGTCTGTGTGTGTACTCAGCAGTGTCTGTGTGTGTACTCAGCAGTGTCTGTGTGTGTGTACTCAGCAGTCTCTATATTCAGCAGTCTTGTGTGTGTGTGTGTGTATGTATTGCATTTGTTGGAGATACTAATAAATATAAGCTTAATTTTATCTATTTATATCATTATTTAAAATTTGTATAATTGAACTCTGTTGTTGTGTTCTTTTAAAACAAAAGTTGTTAATTAGTTCGGACAACAGTATGAGTTGTTTTTTCTAAACTTAAACCTCAATATTCAGGTTTAATTGCCGTGTTGGCACTTTAAGGAAAAAAATTGGCATGTATTGCGGTTTGGGCACTCGGGCTCAAAAAGGTTCGCCATCACTGGTATATCCTTTATTAAAATGTATTTATCTATATGTAAGTACAGTGGGACCTCGGTTTACGAATTTAATGCGTTCTCCGGGACGTTTCTTATTGCAAAATATTTGTAAACTGAAATGCGGTTTTCCATAGTAATGCATTGAAAACCAATTAATCCGTTCTGGAGGTCAGAAAAAAAGTCAAAATTAGCTGGCATGAAAACCAACCCACAATGCAGAACACACAATAAAAGTCATGCAAACGACGAAGCTCAGCTCCTTATCTTTACACAGCTTGAGAAATGCACCAAAAAGTCCCAAAACAACTGAATCCTCTTTCCAGAATGGCTCCAAAACTCGATGCAAAAGCTGCTCCAACACCTCCACACTCGACGCCACGTGCTACCCACAGGCTCCAGCATGCAGGGGGCGGTGCTATAAACCTCCCAGGTGCAATGCATCCTGGGGAAACTTGCTTTGTATTGGGAAAAAAAATTGTAAACCGAGGCATTATTTTCAATAGATTTTCATTTGTAAACTGAAAATTATGTTAACCGAGGCGTTTGTAAACCGAGGTCCCGCTGTACATTTAAGACCTAAAGCCTGTCTATAAGCATGGTATGTGACATTTTCAATAAATACATGTGAATTTTGGCAAGCCACAGAGATCCAGTAAATGGGATGAGATTGCCTGTGAATAATACTAGGTGCAGACTGATGAGGCACGCATTGGACAGGACAATTCTCAAAATGACAATGTTGATGGACACCCAAAGAGATCTATAGTGCTAATGTGCAGGAGCACCAATGAGGTACTACAAAAAATGAGACCAAAAAATGAAAAACATAACAAAAAGGGCATAGTTATCAAAAATTTTGTAAGGAAAGCTAAATGAGGGAATGGGAAATCAAAAGAGCAACAGGTCAGTTCCACTTCTGTTTAATCTATTAATTTGTGGAGGGGTGAATATATTTAGCACTGTGGTCCTTGTACTTTTATACTTTTTGAGTAACTTATACAATGTAAGACGAACAAAACAACTAATGGGGCAACAGACAAAACAGCTATTGCAGGCATGGAAAATACTGCAGGGGTTCCAGTGATGTTCCATTACAGGTCCTCTTACCATTTTATTTTATGGGACAAGTAGTTTAAATGCTTGAAGCCTATACAGTAACCCGTAATCCAGCTAATTAGATACTCTCATTTGTTAGCTTGCCTCTACTTGTGGCATTCCAGGTCCACAGAGCAGTGAAAATGTAGATGAGTCATAATTACCTGCGAATTAAGTAACATCTATATTTATTTAAATGGCAAATCGAACTGTTCACGGAACTTGTTAGAAAATCTCGAACCTTATCTAGGCCAGTGCCTTGAAGAGTTCTGTGCCATCCACTGTATTTTTAACAAAATTTTGGCCACACTTCAAATCGATTGGTCAGCCCGGCTTCCCCCAAAAAAGAACTGAACTTAGCAAGGAGTGGTTTCAATAGATAGGGTGGTGTGGCACTCTCGGTGATGACCAATTCCAGATCATCAGATCATCAGCATCCAGGCAGGAGCTCTATGAAAAAGGTATCGACGATCTCCTGAATTAGAATCCAAATATAGTCTACGAGGTACACAAAGTTTCTTTCTATAGTTTCTTTGCAAAGAAATGTAACATTTTGGCTTACAGTTATTCATGACTAAGGTTGTGTAGGCCAAAAAAGGTCTTTTTTTGTTGTATCCGGTGTGCACCAATAAACTTGACTAGGCAGGGAGTGAGTTAGGCTACATACCATGTCTTGAATGGGCCACTGTCAAGAGAGCTCAAAAGGCAGCATAAGATGATATAATTTCTGACATACTAAGCAATTGTGTGGGTACGAGACATTAAAGTAACCAACTTGACAATTCCTAAAATTACTTTTTTTAAATCAACTTTTCACCAATGCTGAATTAAATTCCAGACCTACATTTTTAGACACTTCAATGTAAATAAATCAGGCATTACACATATAGAATATAATCTAGCATTTCCACATTGTTCACTTTGGGTTAAGAGCCGTACTTGGACTCTTAATACATCCTAGTACAGAGACTGATAACATAGACCACCACTATTATTTTTAATTAGGATTGTTTCCTTGAATTTGCCTGCCCTTTGGAGAAATTCTCTACATTTATATTAGAACACATCATTAAATCAGTCTATAAAATTATGCTGAGATGGATATGGCAATTATTGTGATTTTAGAAGTCACATCAGTTTAAGTACCCATTCAAATCCTTTAAAAGCTCTAAATGAAAACACTGAATTGACTTCATTAATGTGATATTTTGCTGGCATATTTCCGGTACCTTATTTTTAGAAAAACATGAGTTTATTAATGGTATATTGTTTTATTTGTGCTTGCACTTTAGATATCTGTTATGCTCTTTTATTTTGATTTGGTAGGCGATAGCTATTCAGACTTTGCCTTGAATGCAAAGTATTATTTAAGAAAATAATTTAACTGTAGTGCTTTGTTTAAAAATGGTCGTGTACACTGGAATAAGAAGTATTATATGTACTGGGGTATAAATTCTGGAACATGGGAAAGGATGCATACAAAACAAAGAAATAAAAGATAAAATAACTAGGGGTACCAGAGAAATATCACGTTTAAGCCCCTCTGTAACGGAGCTCCGTGTACTCCGACCAAGTACCCTCCGTTGATGGATGCTCCTAGCGCTTACAGAGGACTCCAAGCACTGCAGATGACACCACAACCACCGCAGGCTCCACAACCGCCGTAGCTTAACTGGAGCCTCGCCGTCTTCCTTCCACCCTGGATCGAATTCTGTCCTCCAGGACCGTGTGGGGAAGACCTCTCCTCCAGGAGAGCGTATCCAGAACAAGCTCTTAAAAGAGCCAAGTGATTAAGCTCAGGGGAATATGCAGAGCATAGCAATCCCCAGTGTGATATAGCAGTTCCCTCCAATAACGAGACAAGGCTACGTATTGAGGGTCAGAAGAGGTCTGAGGTGCTGGAACACCCAGCCTGGTTTTTATTACAAGTGTACACATACAGGCCACACCCAGGGGGAGGCATAAAATAACCAATAATATCATGGGTGCAACCCACACATCCCCTCCCCTTAGTGTGACACATAATCCCATTATACATACAGTTAAAATATACTTTTTACACAACTTTCATAACTCTAAAACCATACATCACATTCACATAAAAATACATATCCACAATCAATCCATTCAGGGGAACAACATATTAAAAAAATGGCATGAATCAGACCAGGGGTTCAAAAGTTACTAAAAGTATCTTTTGTCCCTTACTAGCCGCATGGCAAACCGGTTTAGACAGGTTTTACATAGGCCTCTATCCTGGAGACAAAGAGGAAAGTAATCCAATTATCCAGGGCTAGAAGCAGACTCCATTAACCACATGGTTACAGAAAGACATAAAACACTTTAAAATACAGAAAGTTACTTTTTATCCATAACACACAGACATTTCACATATCCCCAGATAGCTGGGATCTGAGCGCACAAAACTACCGAATAGCGCGCAGATCCTATTCACACAGTACAATTGCCATGGAGCTAAAGTCTTTCCCATAGTCTCTCATTATATGAATAGGCTCCATGGTATAGCTATCTGGGGTATCACATTCCCATAAAGTCTGGTCCATAGTCCAAAGGCAAGAGGCGGGCAATCAGCCCCCTCCAAGGACACGTGGCGAGGTCGGTTTCGCCACCCCCAAATGTAAGTTTTACAGGGCAATATAGTCCAGGGCCATAGTCGCAGGGGAGGAGGCAGGCAAGCAGGCCTCTCCAGGACAAAGTGGCGAAGGGCACTTCGTCACACCCTCCATAAAATCAGTTTGCATCTAGGGGGCTTGGCACTTGAGGTGAGTAATGTCCTCTTTCCCCCTTGAGGATACCTCCAATTACCATTTCTTCTATACCCTTCTCTTACCTTAAATCATGCTTCCCCAAACTCCGGCCCTCCAGATGTTGCTGAACTACAACTCCTATGATTCTATGAATGAAATAGATAGGCTGAGACTCATGGGAGTTGTAGTTCAGCAACATCTGGAGGGCCGGAGTTTGGAGAAGCCTGCCTTAAATATGTACAACATATTGACCCACCTTTTCCAATTCAAAGACAACTCCTTCATTTTGACACTCGTGGCCATTTCTGCCTAAAACTCAATATCTAGGTTTACCAACTCTATATTTATATGTTAATTATATAATCCTTGCCCGTCACAATAATACTGGGGCCTTTTTGTAGCCCCATGTAGCTAGAGCGCAGCTAAGCGGAAAAAGGCCTTGACAGGGGTTAGGAGGCGGGCTTAGGAGGAAGTAAGCAAGGGTTGGAATTATGGGTAAGTAGGATTGGCTATTTAAATGAGCAGCCATTTTAGGTGAGTCATTCTAACTTTCTACCTGGTTGAGTTTGTGTTCACCTCGGTGTGCGCGGACTTGCTTGGTCGGATTTCTTTTGTCTCCTCTGCAGGGCCAATGGACGACGTGGAGCGTTTGCTGGAGGGGATCAGGTCGGCAGCACGGCATCAGGGTGTGGACTGGCTACGGGCACAGCTAGGCCCTGCCCTGGCGGAGGATCGGGACGGGGATGGCAGGAGACCGGTCCGGGCCCGGAGGCCCCCGAGGAGGCTAAGCCCGGGCGCGGGGCCCGGTGAAGTTGTCCCCGGAAGCAGTGGAGTTTCGGTTGCGACCGGCAGCAGGCCCGGGAGCCGCGTGGTCGAGGCCTTGCCTCCCCGCGTGCGGCCGGAGCCTCGGATGAGCACTCGGCGGCAGAAGGATGTCGTGGACGGGGGCGCTGCTGCTTTCGGGTCAGAGGTGGCCGGGCGGCCCCCTGGTAGTGCGGGACCCACGGAGGGGAGGTCTAGGAGGGCTTCCCCCCCATCGGAGAGTGACGATGATGATGAGGCTGGATCCGGGAGACCGCATGGCCGGCCTAGGAGGCAACAGGCAAGTGCAGAGGGCTCCGGCCGGGGCCCTCTTGGCGGGAAGGTCACTAGGGGGAGCTCTGCCACGGAGGGGGGCGGGAGAAGGCCGGTGGGGGGCGCCCAGGCCATAGTCGTAAGGGGGGAGGGTCCTGGGGCCCCTAAGCGTAAATGTGGTTCGAAAGGAGTGAGTTCCAAGGGCGGTGGGGGTTCTCGGGATGCGGCCAGGTCAGAGAGCGGGTCCCCCGAAGGGGTGGTGGGTAGGTCTGGGCCGACGGGGTCTGGTAAGCATGGGGGAAAAGGTAAGGGGGCAGTGGCGGTGGGTGCGGGAAAGGGGGTTCCGGAGGCAGTTAGGCAGAGGAATAGGGGAGGCCGGGGACTGGGATCCTCCGTAGTGGTTGGGCGGCGGGGGGCCCCGGGTTCTGGGAGTAGTAGCGGCAGTCCCTCGCCCATTAGATCTCTGGGGTCCCGGGACGCGCGGGGGAGGTCGGGTCGGCACTGCTCCCCCTCGGACAGCTCGGCAGGGGAAGGTGCGGCAGCCCCTAGGTATGGTCGGCAGGGGCGGCCTGCTGGTAGAGACGGGAGGAGTCGTAGCCCCAGGGGTTCCTGGGTGCCACGTGGTGGTAGAGGTCAGCGGGAGGCTTCGGTGCAGAGCAGGCGCTCCCGGGGTCGTGACGGGAGGGGTATTGATGCCCATTACACCCTACCCAGGACTTCTTCTCCTTGTCCTAGATCTCGGAGCCGTTCTGCCTCCTCGCAGGCTGGGCTCCCCGGTCGGCGAGACAGCAGCGGAAGTTCCTCTTCCTGGACGTCGGGCGATCTGCACTGCAGCCCCCACCGTTCCGGTGTCGGGGGGCTTGGCCGGTGAGTCCAGTGGGTCACTACACTCTAGCGCTTTAGTTACCACACTTCAGGCACTACTCTACTCATTGGGGGCGGGGGGTGACACTAGCGGCATTGGTCAGGTGTGGGCTCCGGGTGTTGTGGCTACGGGCTCTCGGGTCGGGACTTCCACAGGGCCTAGTTCGGGTGGGGACATGGTGGTGCCGCAGGAAGTAGGGGAGACTGGGAGTGAGCGGGCTGAGTTGACTGGGGGTATCCCCGACGCGGCTAGACAGCACGCGTATGTATCTTTTGCGGGCCCGCTGGGGGTTCATTTGAAACAGGACGTAAAGGATAAGATATGGAAGGGTGAGTTCTGTGAGATCTTCTCCCTCCTCCCATTAGAGGACTTTATAGACCTCAAAGAGGAGGATAAGAAGGACGAGAAGAAGGAGGAGGAGGAGGAGGAGAAGAGGAAGCGGTATCGCAAGATTCTGAAGTCCTTTGGTAATTGGTTGAGGGCCTTTTGCGTGCTGGCTAGCGTGCTCGGCGAGAAATCGCCGGGGTTATGCTCCTCTGTTTTGCTATTTGGATGGCATTTGGGAAGCGTACCGGACTTACGGGGGGTTGGCGTGGTGGCGGTATGATGAGCAGTTAGGCAACGGCTGGCGGCTAACCCGGGTATGCGGTGGTACCAAATGGACCTGCCGCTCTGGATGAAGCTGATGATGGCGCAAAAGGCGCAGCCCTTTCAGAACTCGGCCGGCGCTAGGGGGCAGTCCGCCTCGTCGGCCACCTTACCAAAGGGCTTATGTTGGCTCTATAATGAGGGCCAATGCAAATGGGGGGCCACCTGTCGTTTCAAGCACGAGTGCTCCGGCTGCGGAGGTGCTCATGGGCTCAACCGCTGCTTCAAGAAGGGTAAGTCTGGTGGCCCCGGTACGGCTGTCGCGGCCGGGGGAGGGGGTGCATCCGCTTCCCCTGGGCTTAACCCCAGTGAGGCTAAGCGCGATGGAGCCGTGGCTAAGCCGCTACGATAACAGGGCGGATGCCGCTGTGCTCCTGGCGGGTTTTGCGACAGGGTTTTTTATTCCGTTTCAGGAGCGGGAGGGGGGATCGGGGAGGCTGCGCAACCTGAAGTCTGTGGCTGACTTCCCGGACGTGGTTAGGGAGAAGCTGGGCAAAGAGGTCGGGCTGGGCCGCATGGCGGGCCCGTTCGCAGTGCCTCCACTGGAAGGCCTGCGGATTTCCCCACTTGGGGTGGTTCCCAAGAAGGAGCCGGGTAAATTTAGACTCATTCACCATCTCTCGTACCCGAAAGGGGAGTTGGTGAATGACGGTATTCATAAGGACTTGTGCTCGGTGTCATATGCATCTTTCGACCGGGCGGTCGATCTGGTCCGGCGGGCCGGGCGTGGGGTTCTGATGGCGAAAGTGGACATTGAGGCCGCGTTTCGGCTGCTGCCGGTACACCGGGACTGTCATCACCTACTGGGGTGTTTCTTCGAAGGGGCCTACTTCGTGGACTTGTGCCTGCCCATGGGTTGTTCCATTTCGTGCTCCTATTTTGAGAAATTTAGCACTTTTCTCGAATGGGTGGTACGGGTGGAAGCGGGGAATCGTTTTATTGTACATTATCTGGATGATTTTCTGTGTGTGGGGCCGGCTGATTCCTTGGATTGCCTGCGCCTGCTGCGGACGGTTGAGTGGGTGGCGGGCCACTTCGGGGTTCCGCTGGCGGTGGATAAAACTGAAGGCCCGACCACGTGTCTGAGTTTCCTGGGTCTGGAGATTGACTCCGGGTTGGGTGAATGTCGGCTGCCCCAGGATAAGCTGGACAGGCTTCGAGGGGCGGTGGCTGCTGTGGCCGGGGCGCGCAAGGTTACTCTGCGGCAGCTCCAGTCTTTGATTGGGCTGCTCAATTTTGCGTGTCGGGTCATTCCAATGGGTAGGGTCTTCAGTCGCAGTTTGTCGGCCGCTACCGCGGGGGTTCGGTCCCCGCACCATTTCATCCGGGTGTCGGCGGCCATGAGAGCGGACTTGGGCATATGGGATGCCTTCTTGCGGGACTTTAATGGGACGGTGTTGTTCCGACAGGAGGGCCAGTCGTCGGCCGAGCTTGAGCTTTTCACGGATGCATCGGGCAGTGTGGGCTTTGGGGCATATTTTGGTGGCTGCTGGTGTGCGGAGAGGTGGCCGGACTCTTGGGGTTCGAGCCCTCTTATGCGCAACTTGGCTTTCCTTGAGTTGTTCCCGTTGGTCGTTGCGATGGCACTGTGGGGCGACAGGCTGCACGATCGGAAAGT
Source organism: Pelobates fuscus (assembly GCF_036172605.1). Classification (NCBI taxonomy): domain Eukaryota; kingdom Metazoa; phylum Chordata; class Amphibia; order Anura; family Pelobatidae; genus Pelobates; species Pelobates fuscus. The sequence goes on from NC_086318.1 coordinate 414,897,035, forward strand.
GGTCTTTTTCTCGGATAACATGGCAGTGGTTCACGCGGTGAATCGTCAGTCTGTGGCCTCGAGGCCGGTGGTTAAGCTGCTTAGGCGACTGGTATTGCTGTGTATGTCTCGGAATGTTGTTTTTCGCGCGCGGCATGTTCCCGGCTATTTGAATGAGGTGGCTGATGCTCTCTCGTTTTCAGTGGTCCCGATTCTGGCTGGTGGCGCCGGGGGCATCGAAGGTAGGGCAGGCTTGCCCGGACGAGATTAGGCAGCTGGGAGCATCCTGCTTGGAGGACTTGTGAAGGCTTCTCTGGCACCGGCCACTTGGGCCTCGTACAGTAAGGTTTGGGGCTTGTGGGAGCGGTCGCTGGACGGGTTGGCCATGGACAACGGGGATGCCCTGCGGGATGCTTTCCTGTGGTACACCTGTCAGTTGCTGGCAAAAGGGGCGTCGCCTGCCATGGTAGACAGGTCCATGGCGGCGATGGCATTTTGGTTTAGGTGGCATGGGAAGGAGGACTTCACCAAGACCTTCGTCATCAGGCAAGCCCTGAAGGGTTATCGCAAGGGACGCAGGTCGCCGGATACCAGGCGCCCGGTGTCAGTTCGACTACTGGGGGATTTGGTGGGTTTATTGCCTGAAATCTGTTTCGATGGGTTCGAGGCTTCGCTGTTCAAGGTGGCGTTTATTTTGGCGTTTTTTGGGGCATTCCGAATTGGGGAACTGGTGAGCGCTAATAAGATGGTGCAGGGGGGCCTGCAATTTTCGGGGGTTCGTGTCTTGGATGGGAAGGTGGTGGTGCACCTTGGCAGATCCAAAACGGACGTCCGTGGCGTGGGCCGGGACGTGGCACTGGGGGCCTTGCCGGGCTCGGCTTTGTGCCCGTTGGCTGCTACGGCAGAGTACCTGGCGCGGAGGCCAGCGATGGGGGGTTCCTTGTTGGTGCATGCCGACGGATCGTCCCTCTCTCGGTTTCAGTTCACGAAAGTTTTTCGGTTGGGCTTGGACAAGTTAGGGCTTCGTGCTGAACGATTTGGAACGCACTCGTTCCGTATTGGGGCAGCCACGGAGGCGGCTCGGTTGGGGTTGGGGACGAGGTGGTGAAGCGGATCGGGAGGTGGGAATCGGTAAGATTCCGTTCCTATGTCCGGTTGGGTCTGTTGGAGTAATGACATTGGGGACCGTTTTATGCAAAAAAAAAAAAAAAAAAACTGGGAAGGTTAGACGTGTAACTGGCTGTACTGAATTGGTTCACTGTGTTATTTGGCTGGGGTGGGGGTCTCTGTCGGACTTCCCTCATCATTTGTTTTTTCCCCCCAGGGCGTGAGGCATGGATCGTGGGCCATTCGTTTGTCTTCTGGGCCGAGAGGAGGGCCGCAGCTCGAGCGCAAGGCCAGCAGCTGGGTTTTCCGAGAGGCCAGTTGGCAGTTCGCTGGTTTGGGTATCGGGGTTTTTGCTGGGGGGATGTTTGTGGTAAACTGTTTGGGATGCTGGCGGCGGGATGCACGCCAGACTTACTGGTCCTACATATTGGGGGTAATGACCTGGGCCTTACGCCGCAACGCCGGCTGGTGAAGTGGATGAAGCAGGACATCAATAAGTTGAGGGGCCTGCTTCCGGGGGTCATGTTGGTTTGGTCGGAGATTGTCCCGAGGCGCCGGTGGCGGCACGCTCGGGATCCGGTGGCTATGGATAGGTGCAGAAAGAAAGTGAATAGCTTGATGGCAAGCTTTGTGCGGAAGGTAGGGGGTGTGGTGGTAAGGCACCTTGAGCTGGAGGAAGGGTTGCCAGGATACTACCGCTCGGATGGTGTTCACCTCTCGGAGGTGGGTTTGGACCTGCTCAACTTGGGTTGGCAGGATGGTATACGGATGGCTCTGTTTCTTCGGGGTGGCGGAGCTCAGACAGCTTAAGGGGTCAAGGTCTGAGCTTGTGGCGGGACGGGGAGCTGAAGGAGAGGAAATAGGCTCCCCTGGATGAACGTGAGGTGGAATAAACAGATTGTGGTCATCGATGGTTGAGAGGTTTCGAGTCCTGGAGGTGGCTCAGAACCTGGTGGGGGCAGGGGTATCCGGGTATACCCCTGCCGTGGTTAATGGATGGTTGGCACTTTGGAATGTTGGTGTATGTTATAAATATGTATATGTGTTATTATATGGGGGTCATTGCCTTTTGTATGGTAGCCGAAGGAACAGGATGCGAGGGAGCGGAGTATAGGGGGCAATGACCCATGTTTATATAATAATAATAATAAATTAAAATTATTATTAAAATTATTAAAATTATTATTAAAATTATTATTATTAAAATTATTATTATTAAAATTATTATTATTAAAATTATTAAAATTATTATTATTATTATTATTATTAAAATTATTATTATTATTATTATTATTATTATTATTATTATTATTATTATTTATTGGTTAATAAAGCTGTGGACAAATTTCCTCATATTACTTAGTGTCTGTGTGTTATTGGGTTAGGATATGGGGGTGGTTTGTCCTGGATTCCGACTGCCCAAATGGCGACTATACACCTGTCATGTGGTGCTTTGGAAAACATCTAAACTGACACAGATACAAACAGTTTTTTTTTGTTATTTTTTTAACAGAAGTTTATTGGTTTATGAAATAATGGAAAGCAATGAATACAAACATCGCACAGTTCAATTATTGGAACAATCAGAAAATAACAATGGCAAAATGTTACTTGCGCAACAGAAGACCCCTTCTTTGTATTATGTAGTCTCATGAATCGAACTTTGAGAGGGGAAACAAAGCAGGCGATAACAATTGGTAACCTTCGGGGACATAATAAGATCTTACTAATGTTTTATATGTTACACAAGGAGTGTCTGAAATAAAATGCCTTAATATGCGTTAATGTTCGTCTGTGAGAAAATTATACATTTCCAGAGCATCTTTTATTAGCCGACAATAATAGTTAATATTGTATATTGTACAGATGCAGAGGTTTATATTCTTTAAGGATTTAAAAAAAATAAAATAAAATAATAACCATTAAAATAAAGTTTTTCTAAACTGGCGTATAAAAAGGCTAATTGACATAATACTGCACAAAAAAACCTTAGTTCAACCACCTTTTTAATGATATATTATGCATTACTAATCATTAGTGGATATCCTTTAACTCACATGTTGTGGTGATCAGTGACAATTGAATACTCAATAGGAAAGCTAAAACAATGACAAGACGACTTGACTTTCTGTTGGCACAGTCCCATTCTAAGTCAGATTCCTAGATGTGTCAAGAATAACAATTTTCTCAAAAGTAAGAGACGTTCTTATTTTAAATCTGAAAATGTATTTTAAAAGAAAAAAGCAGAAGTTGGCCTACCTCTAACCTTGCATATGTCAATGACAAATGAAATCTGACAATTACAAATAAATATAAATCGAGCATTGCATGGAAATTGTAATTGTGGAGAATGAACAAGCTATTGCAAATTGTAGGTCCAAATAGTGAATTAAAAAAATATATATATTTTATAGTGAGTGACTCTTTTCCCAGCTTGGGTATTCTGTCCTAAATGTTTTAATCATCTTGATAATTTTCTTTAATTCTCAGTTTATAGAATACTTTGGAAAGTCACATCAAATCCTTACTGACACATTCATGTATGTTTGATTCAGGTAGCTACTTTCCTGAGCCAGTAATGTCCCGTATTCCTCTGGCAGGATGAAACTCTTCCATGCAGGGCCAGATTAAGAGCACACTGGGCCTGGTGCTGACAATTATGATGGGCCTAATTACAGAATCTTATCGAACCAAAAACACTAAAACAATCATACCTCCCAAGCGTCATGTATCTGATGGAGATGGTGTTGGAGGGAAACTCAAAGGATGCAGCTATACGAAAACACATACTCTATGCTAATCTCTCTCTAATTTATGCTTTCATCTTTCAAGTAAATCCATAACCCCTAACAGCAGTGTCCAGTGAAGCAGGAAGTCAATGGGCAGGGTAAAAGAGTGTGCCACTGGCGCGAATCACGTGACCAGACCTGCCAAAAGGGGTGAACATGCCCAAAAAGGGGGCATGTTTGTCCAAAGAATTGGAAGGCCAACCTGGCATGAATGCATGTCAGGCTGCCTGCCAATCATGCAGGCTGTCCAACTAAGGGCATATTATGCAGGCAGCACCCTGAACTTGACATAAATGCATCAAATGACTGTCCCCTAGCACTTACATGTCCACTTGTCTCCTTATCATCTTAATAGCAGGCAGACGTTCCTGGTATATAGTCTGGGACAGAGAAAAGGTGTATGTAGTGAGTGTAGAAGAAAGAGGACATGCCACAGTGTTAGAGAGACCAAAGTCTGCATTATCTAAACTAATTTTATTGTCAGCCAGTCCACACACGTTTTGTTCCCATGTATCCCTCTTAAGCTTCCAAACTTAAAGGGACACTATAGTCACCAGAACAACTACACCTTATTTAATTTGTTCTGGTAAGTAGAATCATTCCCTCCAGGCTTTTTGCAGTAAACACTGTCTTTTCAGAGAAAATAACTCTGATGGCCACTCCTTAGATGACCGCTAGAGATGCCTCCTGGGGCAGTACTGCCTAGTGTGCAGCACTGCCATTCAGCGTCTTCACTCTCTGCATGCAGACACTGAACTTTCCTCATAGGAGTCTGATTGGCCAGGGCTATGTTTGACTTTTGCTGGCTCTGTCCCTGATCTGCCTAGTTGGCAGTCTCAGCCAAATCCTATGGGGAAGCATTGTAATTTGCTCAGACCACCACTTCTGATGATGTCAGCAGACAGAGTCAGTTCAGATGCAGACAGGGACAGAGCCAGCAGCTGCAGACTTGAATACAAAAAAGAGTTTACTATATTTAGGGAGGCAAGAGGGGGCCAGGGGGATAAATGGTGGTTTTAACATAATAAGGAAATAAGAAATACATGATTGTATTCCTGACCCTATAGTGTTCCTTTAAGCAAGAGTATGTAAAGATGTAACGGCTTACCTTTGTTGGGAGTCTGTAGCGCAGATATATGCTCACCCTTGCAATTAAACACAGACCAAGGTGGTCAGGTAAGAACTCACCTGGCCTGTGAGTCTGTGCACGGGGGCTGTGCAGGTTAATGCTCCAAGTCGCAGTACAGAAACGGATAAACCAGGAGAATAGTCGTGGGTAAGCCAGAGGTCAGTGGGTGCCAGAAATCAGGATAAGCGAGTAGAGAGCCGAGGTCAGAGGATGCCAGAAGTCAGGGTACAACGAAATAACAATCCAAGGTCAGGAGCACACTGGAACATGAAACAGCAATACTTGAACCAGAGTCAATGAACTGACACTGCCCTCAGGGAGAGGCAGTGTCTTATACCTGGCTGATTGGTGATTAGCCACAGGTGTGCTGAGAATGTTGCAGCAGCCACAGAATAACGTCCAGCCCCCAGTGCTGGATACAAGGCAAGATTATACTTCAGGCAATTTCTAGAGCTGTATAGTGGCTCAGAGGCAAGAAAGCAGGTCCAGGATTGCAGAGTACCCAGGTTCAAGTCCCTTCTGGGGCAACCTCGTCTGGCCGTCTGGATGTTGCGGTGAGAACCGTGACAAAAGAGTAGTTAGGGTTGCCATCTGAACAATACCCTCACCTCATTCTTTCTGTTTAGATTTTATTTTTTGATTAAAGTTCCGATGTGCTTATAGAGTCTTCTATCCTCTTGGCTTTCAAGACGTTATATCTATTGTAACCACTTTCACATGAACGGGTAACCAGTAAAGCTGCCTTTTAGTTGATAAACAATATCCCTTCTGCAGTTCTGTTTTAAACATATAAATTGCCCTTTAGGGATACCTTTCAACAAATGTGCAGGGTGACAGCAATCTGCTGTTATAATTAAACCTGTCAAACTGTCTCCTCTCAATCAGAGATCTAAATAAGAAATTTAGATTGTGCTCCATACATACGTGAATTGCAGACTACATTAATTGTTGTTTAGATATGCCAGGAATTTGATGCTACCATCCTCTCCAGCACTCCACAAAAATATAAGATCAATTTAATAAAAATAAAATAAAATGTTGATGACGGTTGCCATCCACCCGGCAACAATGAGCCATCATAGAGGTCTAATAGAACATTTATGCATTTCGGGTATAGGGTGGAACACCAGAGCAAGCGGATATTCCACCAACAAATATCTTGCTGTAGTTGTATTACTAATGCCAAGCTCAAGGCCCTCATCTACCAGATGAGACAATTTATGTTTAAATGTAAACTCAGGGTCAACTTGTAACTCCATATAACTAGTTTCATCTGGATTTGCCTCAAATCATCTTCCTTTTACTGACTATTATTCATCATAACAGAAGCCCCCCCCCCCATCTGAATTCCTAACAAGGATAGAATCACCCTGGCTTAAGGTCTTAATAGCGTTCAATTTAACTCTGTTATTTATGGTTAGTGTAGAGTCGCACTTCTAGCCACTGACACTAAACACCAACTTGGAATCTATAATTTATATTTTGATAGTTTGTTTCCTAGAAGACCGACTTGCAAAGTGAAAATTGCACAACAAGGAAGTGAGTAGGGGGCGAGTGAAGGGTCATCTCACTAGAACAGATATACACAAATCTGTATTACTGAGGGAAGAGGCAGAACAAGAAAGTACTAGGGCAGATAGCAGGTCCACTGGTGCTGTATATGATCCTGCGCAGTTGTCGAAACGTATCACCAGCGCTACCTCCTCCACTACTACTAGCACCAACCTTAGGAAGAGAAGGGAGATGGCAAGGATAGTGCCAGAAGTCAACAGAGGCAGGAAAGACAGGAACAGTTGGACCACATTACAATCTGGTGAATATAAATTAAAAAAATATAAAAATAATAATAAATATATTTATATATAAAAATAACAAAGTTCCTCTTGCTTAGCTGCTACTGCCAGTGCCACTTATACCCACTTTGATTCACTGATTTAGACTTGTTTTACTGATATACTTTTTATTCTTTTTCTAGTAAGACTAAGATTATTTAATTTGCAGTGTGTTTCTGTGCCACTGCTTGTGCTTTGTTAATTGCAAGCTTCTTCCCTCAGTAATATACAGTGTGTTGCCATTTACTGCACAATTTAACCCTTGTAAAAAAAAAAAAAAGTATTCTAAAATGTGGTGATGCTCGTGGTCATTCTCTTAATCACCGTTTGCCTGACTGAATTTTATGGTGCCTGTTACCCCCCACAGAAAATCAGTATAAGCTTATAGGGCACTGTTTTTTTCGCACACTGAAGGACAATCACTGACGTTGCAGACGAGATATGTAGGAAAGCATTGATTTTTGTTAAGGTGGAAGAGGTGAGTTTTTGAATGGGTGAATGAATGGTCCATTGCCTACTGACTTTTTTCCTTTCATTTTATGAAAAAGCCCCTTTGTTCAATTAAAACTGACTCCAACTCATTATTTTTCATAATTGCAAGATAACAAAAATAAAAATGTTACAATAAATCATGATAAAACCAAGTTCTCTCGCTACCTATTTTTTTTTCATCCAGGTATATAATAATCTAATTTTGTCATCTCAGAAATGGGAGTGCAGAAATACTGGATATTGCGTAGCTTTTAGGCCAGGCAACACTGTAGCCATTTGTGCATGTCAGTACAGTCATAGCCATCATAATTCCGAATTTATTGATTTTTTAAACCAAAATTTGGCAGAACCAAACAGCGGTGAACTAAATTCTACCTTCATGATAAACAAAACATTTTCTAAAGTGGTTCGGAAGAACCTAACTTTATCCTGCACAAGTCTAGCGAAAGCATAACATGTTATTTTATGTTTGATGATTACGCACCCATTCTATATGGAATATAAGTGTGTCGAGAGGCGTATGTTCAACTTTCATTATGCAATTCGGTTGGTCTTGTGTGTAGAATGGGCTATGGGTGGAGTTGTTGCACACCCCTGACATTCATGTTACAATTCCAGATGTTATCAATTTTGGCCACCACAGCTATTTTACCAGTCCAGATAGAATTAGGTCTCACTGTTGTTTTCACAAGAAGCAATAAATCATAGATCAGAAACTCAAATACAAAAAGTGTAACATATTTTTCCTGGATATTTTCATGATACATTAAACACAGATGTTATTCTTTGAATGGTTTCTCGAACACATTTTTTACATATATTTTCAAAATCTGAACTCAATTTGCGTACTCATTTTACACGTTGTAATCTTTTTACAGCTATTACAAAACGTTATTATTTAAGTCAATAGGATTTGTACCAAAGGAAGCTGGTAGCCGAAGCAAGCAAAGTAAGCATCATTATCTTGAAGAAAATTCATGAATTTATGAGAACAGCAGAAGCATTGACATATTTCTTCCAATAAAATGCACCCATAAATCGTTTTGCGAATGGTGCAATCCATTTCTTTTAACATTTAATTAAATTCACCGGTGTAACTGAAGATTGTTTTTGGAACCCATCATTTAAATGAATTTAAGTAATTTTCTAAAAGCAAGTGAAGAATGGATTAGGAAGATTAAGTGTGTGATTTGTTAACAAATATAACATATATTAAATGTTACGGCTTTATCACTTTCATTATGGTAAAGTGTGGGTTGACCTACCTTCGCACAAGTCTTTTATCTGCCAAACAAATGTGAGAGCATACGTTCAAGGATTTCTGATGTAGGTTTGAGATCAAAATCGTAAGTGTTTTGGTGTCATATATCAAATTCACAGAAATGTGAATAGTCATTGCATTATGTTTTACATAAAACATACAGATTGTATTTCTGACAAGGTTGCTGTTATATATTTTGTAGGAGGCGATCGCACAGTTAGCAAGACAGGACTGTTTACATGTGTAAAAGGGACAGTTTATGATTCATGTAATATTTTATAATTTCAAAACATTAAAAGCTGTGTACACTGTTTCTGTAAAGGAAACCTCCAATTAAAATAATATACACACACACACACGTATATATATATATTATTTATTTATTTATTTTGTTCTTACGTTGAATTTATTCTTATGCCTGAATTTACTCCCCATTCCCCCACCCCCATTTTTCGGGACTGGAAGGTTTAAAAACACTTTATATGAAGCCCTTGTTACTGATGGCTTGTGTCCAATCAAGTTTTTTTGAAAGTTTTTTTAGCTCTTATTGGCAGGGGCGTACCTAGAGCATTTGGCACCCGGGACGGACCCTGTGTTTAGCACCCCTCCCCCCCTAACAATCCCTTCCCCCCTTAAAAATGTAAAAATATACCCACAAAATGGTTTTCAAGAATATTTATTGCACATAAAAATTGTGCACCCCACACATACAAACCCTGCACCCACTCTACACATCAAATTCATACCCCCCTTCATATAAACACCCAGCACCTCCATCACATGAAGTTCATACACCCCTACACAAAAAAAACCTGCACAACCCCTTAATAAAAAAAAAACCTGCACACCCCCACTTAATAAAACAAAAACTGCACACCCCCTTAAATAAAAAAATCAGAACCCTGCCCCTTCACATAAAATTATATTCTCTACTCACATTTGATCATGCCTCTGCGCTTACCTGCACTGCTCCGAGTCTCCGACCACTGGTGCCTCACAGGATGATGGATCCTTCCACTCCATGAAGGTAGACAGGCGGCAGCGGCGCACACTGTGCAACACGGCAGAACTCCTCCCCCTGCTCCTCCATATTGCTGCAGTCAGTGCAGTATAGTGCGGCCAGCCACAGATGCGGCCGAAATACGAATTGGTGTGTGTGGGGGGGGGGTGACTTATGACACTGCCAGTCATGGTACACCCCTAGTGAGTGGCAACCGGGGCAGGCTGCTCCCCCCCCCCACCACCACTCTCTTAGTACGCCTCTGCTTATTGGTACTTTTTGGCATGGCTTCAGATTTCTAAAAGCTGTTAAATACTTTGAAAATAAAAATAATGGGGTATCAAGCCTCCATGGTCTTCTCTGTTAAATCAGATCAGATTGCCAACTTGGCAGTTACGATTTTCCCTCCTTGTCTTTTATTACTTCCACCTTCACGAAGATATTTGAGGCAAGTTGTGGAAAAGGTAACTCTGTAGGCAGTTTTTTTTTATTTTTATTTAAGATGGCAGCCTTTCTCCAGGGTAAGATAGTTAAGAACGCAACGTTAAATCTGATCCATTTAATCCTAATAGCAGTGTAGGTTTATATTTTTACACAGGGACTATACGTCAACTCATCTGTAGTGGTCTCTAGCTAAACATTTTAAGAAAATACAAATCTAAAGTTGGAAAAGGTAAATACATTTTAACCTAGTATAAAATATAAATGTATTAGAGTTTACTTTGAATCCTGTTGTTGCATTGATTTTAAATGTCACCTCTGGCAATCAAGTCGAATCAAGAAACATTCAAGTATTCAACGTTGACTGTAGCTAATTTATATGATTACTTAAATTGCAAATGTTAAAACATTATAGAGAGCCCATCCAGTATTTCACATTAAGTATTTTAATTCATTTAATGTTTCCAAGGTCTGAAGCATGCCCATCAACTAAATTAAATCACTCTTACCATATCAGTTCCCCTTTTCAGGTAAATCTTAATGTTACACAAACATACTTCCTAGAAAAGCCCTTACCTTCCTCTCCTGATTCTGTCTCCAGTTTTAATCAGTTGATGTTCTGGGGCTTATGTTTAATAACATTCTAAATTCTTACTTCAAAATGCATATGAATATGCTGAGATACAAATGGAATAAAATGAACCGACCTTTTAGTATTTATTTCTGGATGTTCACCCTCTTTTAGACTGTTTCCTCTACCGTTACAGGGTTAGTCAGGATTGTTTCTGCTGCTATCAGATGTCTTAAGCTTTTTGGTAAAGGATCCACATTACATACATGGGATTAACTTGATGAGTCAGTCTACAAATTAACTCAATGTGCCACACAATCATACTTTTATGGTGATGCATTAAAAAAGGAGTAGAGAATTTCAACCTGGAGAGGTCCTTTAGTCAGGGGCGTACCTAGAGCATCTGGCACCCGGGGCGGATCATGTGTGTGCCCCCCTCCCCACCCATCTCAATGTAAAAAACACCTGCAACATTTTTAAAATGTTTTCTTTTTTTATAATGTATTGCACAAATTGTAAATGTTATAAAACCCCTGCCTGCCCCCTTCTACAAAACTCGTTTCCTGCCCGCCCCCCTGCAAAATTCCTGTCCTGCGTCCTTCTACAAAACCCTGTTCTGCCCCCTTACTCCTTCTACAAATCCCCTGCATCCCCTTCCACAAATCCCCTGCTCAGCCACCCTTATACAAGACCCATGCCACCTTCTACAAAATCCCTGCAGCCCCACACACACAGTTACAGAGAGACAGTCACACACACAGTCAGACACAGACATTCACACACACACAGTTACAGGCAGCATCACACAATCACAGGCAGAAAGTCACAAACACATAGTAACATGCAGATAGTCACACATACAGTCACAGGCAGTTACACAGTCACACACACGCAGCCAGACAGTCACATGCACGGTTACTGGCAGACAGTCACATATACAGTCACACACATGCAGACAATCACATATACAGTCATAGGCAGTCATACACACAGTTACAGGCAGACTGACACACACACACACACACACACACACACAGGCAGATAGTCACAGACACTGGCATACAATCACACACACACGCAGACAGTCTCTCACACACACAAACATGCTGACACTCTTGCACCCACTTACAGGCCGAAAGTCACATATACAGTCACACACAAAGCCACAGGCAGACCGTCTCACACACACATAGTCACATGCAGACAATCACACACACAGTCACAGGCAGTCATACCCACAGTTACAGGCAGACTGTAATACACACACACACACATGCATACAGTTACACACACACACACACGCACACACACGCAGACAGTCACACACACGCATACAGTCACACACACACACGCAGACAGTCTCACACACACACACACAAAAACACTCACATGCAGTCAGACACAGACATTCACACACAAACAGTTACAGGCAACATCACACAATCACATGCAGAAAGTCACAAACACATAGTAACATGCAGATAGTCACACATACAGTCACAGGCAGTCACACAGTCACACACACGCAGCCAGACAGTGACATGCACAGTTACTGGCAGACAGTCACATATACAGTCACACACATGCAGACAATCACATATACAGTCATAGGCAGCCATACACACAATTACAGGCAGACTTTCACACACACACACACACACACACAGATAGTCACACACACTGGCATACAATCACACACACACACGCAGACAGTCTCTCACACACACAAACATGCTGACACTCTTGCACACAGTTACAGGCAGACAGTCACATATACAGTCACACACACAGCCACAGGCAGACCGTCTCACACACACGCATAGTCACATGCAGACAATCACATATACAGTCACAGGCAGTCATACCCACAGTTACAGGCAGACTGTGACACACACACACACGCAGACAGTAACGCACACACACACACATACAGTCACACACATATGCAGACAGTCTCACACACACACACACACACAAAAACACTCACATGCAGACAGACACACACACACTGTCTCTCTCTCTCTCTCTCTCTCTCTCTCTCTCTCACTTACTTACTTACAGTATGGGCTGGAGGAGGAGTGGATTCTCTGAAGTCCCTCCCTGATGTCTGTTAGTTGGGGAAGCACAGGGACTCCTTGCTTCCCTTCCATGTGCAGCTGTAACAACAGCGGGTGGGGGCCGCGTTAAGCTCAGCCCCCACTTTACTTTCGTGTGGCCAGTTTTGAAGTGGCTGCATTGCTGGTCTCTGCCTTTGTGAGTTGTGTCGGCCGCCCGGCACCCCACCTGCCATGGCAACCTGAGGCAACACAGCTCACACATGCCTGGCCCTGGTCATGATATCCCCCTACCTGCTGGCACCTGGGGCAGACCGCCCCCCCTCCCTACCCTTCCCCTTTAGTGCGCCACTGCCTTTAGTATAGTGTCAATCATTTAGATTTAGTGTCAAATCTTTTCTGTAGGTGCTAGACTTTTTTAAAGAGATGAAAAACTTGGTAACATACCCTCATAGTTTCTCCAGAACAAAAATCAATTGCATTCTGCTAATCATTTCTTGGCAGTACTTTTTATTTCTTCCTGGAAGCCATAATATACATTTATAGTCTTAACATTATCAATCTAGTTAGCATCCTGAGTTAAACTGTCTTAAATGTATTTACGAGAATTTTAAAGGAACATTTTTATGACCGTTTTATTAATTAGTCCCTCCATGCACCATAACCACTACAGTTTATTCTAGTGGTTGTGACGCAATGAGGTAGCCAGTGAATTTTTGATCTGCCTCCTCTATTTAGATTATTATATACAGTGTCACAATTTGATTTAAAGACCCGCAGATGATTCTAGTATTTTGATAAGCTTTCTGAATTATTTATAAAAACCTGCTAGACGTTTTAGTTTTTTTTTTTTCTTAATACAAATATTAGCTATTAGAAATTTAAGATTTAAGCCCTTAAGGACCCTACTTTGGGAATAAAAGGGAATCATGACGGGATTTTTCTGTCATGTGTCCTTAAGGGGTTAAATGCTGAAGAATTTGTTAAAACTGTGCAATAGTGAGCCTGTAAAAATACAGGTAATTATTAAGGCCAAAAGCCATAAGATAGTTACATTTTATACTGATGCAATACAATGAAATAATACTTTGCTAGATATTATAATTTACGATAAAAAAATCAGTAATTTTTTTCAAATTACCACACACACACAAAAAAAATTTGTCTAAACTTAGTCTGCAACTATACACAGTTTATTAAAAAAAAAAGTATACAGATTTAGCAAAACATATTACTAAGCATAAAAAAAAATATTTAGTTCACAGACTGTGGTGCCAAGTTAGCCATCATTATCTTAGAGAGGTTTTTTTCACTAAAATCAGAATTGTTGTGAATGTAAAACTGAACTGCAAAACGTATGCAATAATTGCTGATTTGTTAAATCAGTGTTAAACTGTAGTGGTGATGGTGTTGGAGTGCGCTTTCCATAAACTCCTCTGTTTGTGCAGAATTAGATCCATTAATTATGGTTTCTAAAAGCATTTCTTCTGAACTCGGCTGACAATCATTATGCATTCCTCATGTCCTGTCGTTGCTGGCTGTGTTACAATACATTTATATACAGTATATGTAATTGCATAAGGAAAAAACAAACAAAAAAACAATAATTTAAATGTTAATTTATTTAACACGGTTTTATATTCTATTATTTGAGTCGATTCAGAATCTCACATATGTGCAGATCACTCTGCCAAGAACAGCCTTAAAACTCAGCTGCACATTATGGCTTAATTCTCCAGTGTTTCCACTTACTTGGCACAATGCTACAGTTTATTTTATCTCCCATTAATAAATTATAGTGTTGTTCTTATCTTCAAACTTTGTTCAGTTGCATTACACTGCATGACAATGAAAGCTACTAAAACATTCGGAATCAAGGCTATGGTTACAAGTTTGTGCGATTAGTGACTCACTTTTTTTTTTTTCCGCAAACGATGGTTATAATTTACAATAAAAAATATTTTACCTTGACATTGTTGTCATATGATCCGTAGTGAAACATTTCTAAAATGCATCCACTATTGTATTTTTCTACGTTCTAAACCAAGAAATGCTTTGTAAAATGTTTTTGTAGCTGACCTTGGTAAAAAACAAACAAGCAAACAAAAATATTAACGTACGAATGCACACAATTTACATTGATTTGAACGTGGTTGGACTTTTCCCAAGACGTCACTGACTTGTTTGCTTTAGCTCTCTAAAATTGAGATGTAGATTTAACTTTGCAAAATAAACTTTAGCCATAAAGTCTCAGTTTCTGAGAATCTTTGTTCTGATTTTGATTTGTAGCCTACATCTCCACCCAAGGACTGTACATGGTCCTTTAACTCCTTACAGTCAATTATGTAGGTAAGGTTTCATAGTTCCTTATACAGCAGTGTTGTAGGAGTAGTATAATACAGATTCTTGGTGTAACTTACCTACTGAAAGTAGAAAATAGTTTTTACAGACATGCAATTTTTTTTGAGGGGTCTTATAGTTTTGGATGGCATTTAATAAGTAATGTGACTCAACCACCATTAATGTAAATACCATCATATCCCTCTAAAGATATTGGACTATATGCTTTAACAGTTTGTTTATGTAATATTATTACTGTATGTAGTACAAAATCCGATTTCTGCTTTATGATATTTATTTAGACAGTCTTGGAAATTTAGCAAATTAGAGGATACCATATTGCCTCCCAAAAACTGAACAGGTAAATAAAAATAGTAAGATTGTGTAAATTAATTTCATAGTGATGTTGTATCAACAACAGTCTATAAACAAATCAATTTGTTTTCTCCTACATTTTTGTGCTAAATATGCCTTCCGTGTTTCAGATAAAAGTTTCCTAATTTGGTTTTAAAGGAACACTTCAAGCGCCATAACCACTATCCCGGTCTGTAGTGTTTATGGTACCAGGAGTGTCTCAGCGCCCCCTTATTGTAAGGAATGGAAACATTTTAGAACAGTTTTTTTTACCTGTGGTCTACTTTCACTGCTGCTCACCGAGAGCAGTAACTTCCTTCGCTGTGTTAAGTCTGAAGGTACAGGGTTTAGCTCATTGACTAAGTGCGATCAGCTGATGTTCTCCACAAGGCAGGGCTTAGCTCAGGAGGGCTAAATGAAACTCCTGAGCAAGAGTTTCAGGCTCTGGTTCACTAATAGTGCAAACAGGGAGCAGTGACATTAAACCCCAGGTAATAAATCAAACCATTCTAACATGGTCTTTAACTCTTTACAATGTGCCACGACACTCCTGACACAATCACCATAACGGAATGCTGTAGTGGTTATGGTGCGTTGAGTGTACCTTTAAATGAAAAGACCCGTCATAGTAAAGTGGTTTGCATTTCCCCCCCAAAAAATAAAAGTTGAGGGATAGAAAAACAATTTAATGTTCCCTGTAAAACAGCGTTCAAAATAAAAAGAAGCACAAATATATTATTATTACTCCTATTATTGTTAAGAATTGTAATAATAACTAGTATTTGGTGCCAAAAAATGATTCACCAGTGTGAACATATATACGGAATGTAAAAGTAATTTGTTATAAATGCAATCCACGAGATTTGATTCAAACAAAACAAAAATGTATTTTTTTAAAAAGTAAACCATAATTTGACGATATTGAAAGATGCTGTATCTGTCAAATGAACAATAGATAACGTTTGCCAAATACAACACTGACAGAAAATGGTAATCTTTTGGCCTCCAACATGTCGACTACGGCGTCTTTATTTGAGGAGTCTTATAGTATTGGATGGCATTTACCAAGTAATGTGACTCAACCACCAATACCCCGGATACAGGGCAGTTAATTACTAATCAGTATAATGAGTCTTAGTGATTCTTTAATGATTTTCATATTGGTCCAACCTTGTGTTGCTCAGGGTTATACACTGTAAACTGTTATAAAAGCTTTAAAAAAAAACAAAAAAACCAAGACAGTATTCTAATATTTATATTAAAAAAAGAATGCTCCGAGTATTTTGCAGATCAGTTGAATTTATTTATATAATACATCACAAAAAAACTGTTCTTTTCATAAACAGATGTACTGTCTCCCAATACTTAGCATGGTCTGTCTCTTATTATTTTTATAGTTGTATTAGTCATATATGTTAATAAGGTAAATATCTAACACAATCCCACATGTCTCCAGATCGAACGCATTTGTAATGTAACTCTCTGAAAACAAAACACAGAAGCATTGGAAAAATAACTTGTCCGTAACATCAACATTAAACGAGCTATATTTTATTTTGATATGTATAACGTACATTCATAGAAAAATCATTGTTGTATAGTGCATTCTTACGAAATTCAAAGTATCGGATTTAAATAGAAACAGTATCCGCTCCATGCCATTTCAATCATTACACAATAAAATCTGCATGAATAATTTAAAACAATAATCACGAGAAGGATGCATCGAACAGAACTGATTGTAATACAGAACCGAGTGTAATACAATAAAACCTAATATGCGATGCATGCTGCATTAACACTTTCAAATCACAAGTGGCTATTGATAATGTAAAAACAAAAATATAGCAAATAACATAAAACACGAGGAAGCATACCACAAAAATATAGAAAATAAAGTAAAAAAGTTTGGAAGCATCTCAAAGGACCATTAACCCCTTAAGGACCAAACTTCTGGAATAAAAGGGAATCATGACGTGTCAGACATGTCATGTGTCCTTAAGGGGTTAAAGGCATCCAGACCACTTCGACCCAAGTCGTCTGGGTGCCGTGCAGTGTTTGTCGACTGAAATGTTTGAGATTTAGTTGACTAAAACAATTCAGATGACTAAAATACGACTAAAACTAAAATGGCTCAAAAGACTATGACTAAAACTAAATTGAAATTTGATGCCAAAATTAACCAAGGATAACTTTGGGTTCTGTAAGTCTTTGTGCCTCCTAGCAGCTTTTGGGATTGCAGGATTTACATTCCTTCGGCCTGGTGGAAATTATTCCAGAAGTTTAGAATAAAGCATTCCAGATTCAAAACCATTGATAATCATTTTAGGGAACAAGCTATTATGGTTTGTCATTTAAAGTCTATCATGCCTAATATGACTCTGTGTCACTTTAAAGAACATAAAATGGCATGGGTAGTGTAAGCAAATCTCCAAGTCTTATGCAAATAAGAAGTCTGTATTGCTTACCTCTGCCAAGAATGTCACAAAACCACAAACGAACAAAACAAAACAAAACAAAACAAAACCCTATATTTTACAGCTTATATACATTAAAATATTATTTTGTGCTGTGATATTTTATATACATGATAAATGAATGGTACAATGCTTTATTATATTCTACTTAAATTAGCTATTGGGCTAGTTTTGTTGTTTAACTTCGGGTACAAACATTGTCCCACATTATTATATATTATTTCTGGAAAAGAAATGACTCAAGAATAATTTACACATAAAATTTCAAACTGCACACGTAGGCATATTCTGAATAACTCTAGAATAAATCACAATACAGTAACCTAACACTTTGATATGATTGCTCTAGAAAGGTAAAAAAAAAAAATCTAAAACTTACCATACATGCGTATTATATATGAAGTGGCAAGATGAGGGTGATCTTAACGGTAAACCAAAATATTGATGGCTATATAACACTTTTTAAATCCTGACATCTAGCACTACGTACCTTCATTAGTTAAAACAAATATATCACATTTTCACAAACCTACTGGCAAAATGAAGAGCAAAGAAACAGGTCAAGGCTCAAATCAACATTTGATTTATAAAATGCAAGTTAAATCTCTTAAATATAAACAAATACGATATCTATGTTTGGCTTGATATTTTTCACATAGAGACGAACTGTCACGGATCTGACCTTGTTACTGAGACTAGCAAGCGCAATGTTTATAAACATCACAATACAGAACAAATATACAAATGACAAAAAAATTCAAACCCTCATTATTCCTATAATTATTATTCCCTAAATGCTGAACTGTAGCACACTGAAATCCTAGAGTTTGTTTAGACAGAAATAGCTATAGAAAAAAGACAAATCAACGTCTTCATTCATTTTTTACTAATAAACACTTTACTTATTATATATTTATATTATGTTTTATGAGTGTGGACAGCTGACTAAAGGACACCATTTTGCAAGTAAACAATTATTGTTATTAAGTAATAACTTCACCCAATCACCCAGAAAATATAGGACAAGTATGTTCACACCCTTTGGAAAAGCAATTGTAGAGTGGCTTCATTTTAATCATGGAGAATTGCATTTTTACGTGTTACAATGTAGCTTGCTGGTACTTCATCAAAATAACAAATAAAGCCAACACCCTAAGCCCTAAATCTGTGTGTTCCAATCAGTATTAGACTTAATGTTATCATAAAGGTAGCCGGAAGAATATAACATCCTGGAGCCCATTGAGGTCTTGGCATCCAGTCTGGTGGTGTAATCGTGTGAGGTAAGAGTAGTCAAGACTGTCCAGAGATAAAAAGTCAGCTGTTTGAAATATCAATTTAAAAAGAAAAATATCGCCGACAACAATGGGCAGAAAAACTAAGAAGCCTAAGCCCGATAAGCCCAGTCAGGGTATGAACATCGGGGACATGTGGAGGCAGGCCCACAAGGCCACAAGCGCTACAATGGAGGCCCTGCATGGAGGATGCACAGACTTCTCAAATGAGTCCTCCGACGAAGGGGATGGGAGCTTTACACCAACTGGCTTACCACCGATGCCTGAGAGACCTCGACCACCTGCTCAGACCCACACGCCAGTATCCATGGAGGCCATCACGGCACTCATGGCCACCCACCACGAGAAAATTTCGATGGAGGTGGCAACAATCAGGAAAGACCTGCAAGGCCTTCACACCCGACTAGGTATTGTGGAAAACACTGCCAGAGACCACACAAACCAACTTGCGGAACTGCAAGCGGCGGTCTGCGACCTGAAAAAGCAAACAACACTTCATGCTCAACAATTGGCCACCCAAGAGGATAGGAGACGCCAAAATAACCTGAAGCTAAGAGGGGTCGCGGACTCCACACCAGAGGCGGAGCTCCCTCACTTTACCAGGCGACTGCTAACCGCGCTCCTGACCCCAAAAGTGGCAAAAACGATCACGCTGGACGGGATTTTTCGCATCCCAAAGCCGACTACAGCACCACCAACGGCCACGGGGGATGTCATCCTACGCTTTCAAACAGCAAGGGACAAAAGGGCAGTATTCAACGCCATCAAGGGCCTGCCAACGTATACTTTTGAAGAAATGTCCCTCTCTTTTTATGCGGACTTATCAAGTAACACACTATCGTGGAGAAGGTCCCTCCGACAGGTCACCTCCCTCCTACGGCAACACCAGCTCCGATACCGCTGGGGACCCGGACGGACTCTGTGCATAGAGAGTGCAAATGGCCCTGTGCTGGCCCGGAACCTACAAGAGGCCGCAGGGGCCTTGAAGAAGCTCAACATCCCACTGACAACTCTGGAAGCTACATCAGCGCAGAAGGGCCCCACGAGCTGCATCCTTGGGACACACTCGGTCAGCGCACCGGAATTTGTGCCACGGCAAAGACCAGCGGAACTCTATGCGGTAGCTACCACTTGAACCGGGACTCTGAGCCTACAGACAGTTCCCACACTAGTTTTTCACTACCAAGGATACTGGTTTTTTTGTTTGTTTGTTTTTTTTTTTTTTCTCTTTTCCCTTTTTTTTTTTTTTTTTTTTTTTTTACTTTGTATATGCTTGACATATTTTTCCCTCTACTAATCTTATGGCTATCACACACTAAAGTAACCTAAGCACACTTCCCACCGCTATACTTGTTTTTACCACAGCTAATCTATGTGCATTAGTCTAATGCATGCCTATTATCCACACTAGCACACGCAGTATAGCCACTTACTTATAGCCATGTCATGGGTACGCGATGGATGCTCCGAAGAGCTCACCACACTTGCCTAGAATCACCCTATCACTCACAGCACAACCACTCACATAGCTGTGTCCGTAACTTCAACGAGCAGAGGTACATAACTTTAGGATACTACACTAGCTAGCAGGTTGATGTCACACCCTAATTTTTCTTTTTTTTTTTATCGCTTCTATTGAGCGTAATTTATGTCCGGTTTCACGACCAACACATGTTCCTTAATGTTTAATGTTATTATGTTAGTACTGTATACAACTATGCATATCTGGACCAAGCTTTCATGTCCTTTATTTTAACAAAATCGTTAGATGACCCGACCTTTTCCGCTTCATAATATAAAAAGTGTGCAGTTCTCTCATTTGCCATATATGATAATGTACGATGATGTTATGCCTGGGACTGCTGTTATGGCACCACTGGCTTGCTGTTGAACCTTGCACAACAAAAATAAAGAATTATTAAAAAAAAAAAAAAAAAAAAAAAAAAAAAAATATCCATCATACATTAGTAGGTGCTACTGAAAAGCAATCCAAATTTATTAAGATCCCCACAGAAAGCCTAGCAATGTTTCAATCTAACAATATATCTCTCTCAAGTTTAGGTCTTGGTATCTAGTTTGGTGGTGTAATCGTATGAGGTAAGAGTAGCGTGGACTGTCCTGAAGCGAGAAGTCAGCAGTATAAAATATAGTGGATGAAGAGCATTGGAAGCTATATGATTTGGAAATTACCCATCTGCTAAAGGGGAAAGAGTATTTAAATGTAAAAAAAGTATCAATTTTAATAAACCATTTCTATTTTCTTGCAAATATGGAAGGTCGTCAAGGGATATCTGGAGGATTTACAAATAAGGCAGCTAAATGAATACATGGTCTCTATATATCTCTATGTCAAGCAAAACAAGATAAGATGAAAAGAGGATTATCCTTAACAAATTGTGATAGGTGTGTTAGAGACTTGAGTGGCAAGCAATTAAGTGGAAGTCATTACTCCAAGTATATTGGGGACAGCCACAGATCCAGTCTATTGCAAAATGATAAAGAAACACCCTTCTAGAAATCTTGGCTACTGCAACGTTAACATAGGAACGTAACAATAAGTATTATCTTGGACTAAACTTTTTGGTTACCAGACTTGGACTTGATTAATGGATTTAACTTTACTTACCACATACTTCCTACTGTCTGAACTAACAGTGATGACTTGTCTCTTAATATCTGCCTACTGCCTTCAACTGCATAGGGATTGAACTCACATTATCAGACCTCAGCTTGGTATATTGTACATTGTTTCATTCTATATTCCTTCAAGAGACACTATAGTCACCAGAACAACTACAGCTTGTTGTAATTTTTCTGATGAGCATATGTATTCCCTTCAGGCTTTACACAGTAAACACTGTTTTTTTTCCAGAGAAAAGGCAGTGTTTACATTACAACCTAGGAACAACTCCACTGATCACTCCTTAGATGACTGCTAGAGGCATTCAGTGTCTCCACCCATTGCATGGAGACCCTAAACTTTCCTCATAGAGATGCATTGATTCAATGTATCTCTATGAGGAAATGCTGATTCGTCAGGGCTGTGTTTGGCTTGTGCTGACCCTGCCCCTGATCTGCCTCCTTGTGTCAGGGACCAGGAACCAGACAGAGACAGAAGTAGATGCAAACACACCTTTATTAATAAATAACTAATAAATAACAAAAGCAAAGTCCAGGAATCAAGCAGGGGTCAGTCACCAGAGCGGGTAGTCAGACAAGCCAGGATCAGGAGCACGGAGAGCAGCGGAGTCAGGAACAAGGCCGGAGTCAGGAACCAGGAGCAAACAGGAAACACAGGAACAAGGAGACTTCTGGGAAACAGGAAACCACGCAAGGGCAAGGAGGTTCTGGGCTTAGCTGCTTAAATAGGCAGAACTGATTAGCAGCAGGGTTGATTACTACTCACAGGTGAGTAACCGTGGCAACAAGCAGAAGGAGCTCATAGTGATTGCAGCTGAAACTCAATCACTGAAACAGAAAAGGGTTGCTGTTTAAAACAGCAAAGAAACCCTGACACCTTGACAGTCTCAACCAATCCTATGGGGAAACATTGTAATTGGCTGAGAGAATTTGATTATGTCAACCAAGCAGGCAGATCAGGGGCAGAGCCAGCACCAGCAGACTTGAATAAAGATTTTACTATATTTAGGAGGTTAAGGGAGGCTAGATGGTGGTATTAACACTACAGGATTAGGAATACATGTTTGTGTTCCTGACCCCATAGTGTTCCTTTAAGTTAGTTTAGACTCAAGTTTATAGGACACGGCTTTGGACTTTGGTATTGCTTCTTGAATTCTCCCTAATTTTCTGCTTTCTGGAATTTTAACTCAGCCCGAACATTGGATTGTTCTTTGAACCTTCCCCCTATGCCTTAAAGTTGCTGACCCAGACCTGGACATCAATTTGCTACACTCAAGACAGATTTCTCATTGCGAACCCGAACTCCTCAAATGATTAACACCTTTTCTTGGTTTCCTATTCCAGGAAACCTGTAAAATTCTGGCTGCAGACTGGATCCAAATATCCTTCATTAAGGAAGTTCTTATTAAGAATAATCTGTAAACTAATACTAAATACCATTACTTATCTTCTTTTCCTATTTAAGCTAGTTATAACAGTATTCAAAAGACTTTTGTTACTCACCTCATTGTTTAGTGAGTCCTCTCCCTATTGAGTGTGAAGGAACTGCTCAATTTGAATATCCTGAAAGAAAGAATAATTAAATGGTTTCTTACCTTAATTCAAATATTGCTTTTCTACACTACACTATCAGAACAACCATAAAAAGGGGGGAGGGTAGGAGCAGAGTAGGTCCACTTGACGTATCGTCCGACGGGGAAGTCGGCCACCCTTCTCCCGCCTAGCAGTCTGCAGGCCTCGATGAGCCGACGCTGCTCCTGATACCATGGGCACCTGGGTGAGGTATCCGCCGGTTCGTCTCTGCCTTCCCGGTGTAGCTAGTCCAGTGTGGTAGCAGTTTCTGTAGTTTAGCGGGGGGGGGGGGGGTTGTCTAAAATTAGTATGCTGCTTGGGAGCCCTTGCAGCACACATCCGATCAGCTCAAAGCTTAGGCTCCACTCCCCCATCTGCACTATGGTGGGCGGCCACAACGGAGGAAGACACTATAGGGAGCTAAAGAGCCAGGAAAACAACCTTGTTTTCCTGGAACTATAGTTTCCCTTTAAACAGCTTTCTTAAACACTTCCTGTAAAGAGGCATCTAATGTTTTAACTTCCTTTATTTTACAATTTGTTTAATATAGAATGTCTAATATCCTGCTCTGTTAATAGCCTTCTAGACCTTACTTACGCACTCCTGTGTGTGATTAAAGTTTAATTTACAGAGCAGGAGATATACACTTCTAAAGTAAGTTAACATCTGATTGAAAATGAAACCATTTTGTTTTCATGCAGACTCTGTGTAAGTCAAGCCAGGGGAGGTGTGGCTAGGGCTGCATGGACATAACCAAAGTGATTTAACTCCTACATGGCAGAGAACTGAGCAGTGGGACTACAGGGGCATGAACTATACATCCAAACGGGTTCATTAAGTTTAGGTTGTTCTGATGCCTTTAGTATCCCTTTAACTTAGTACACTGCCTGGCCGCACTTTCAAGTGCAGTTCCACACAAAATACAGAATTAAAAATTGATCTGACCTGGCAATATGTTACCTCTGTATGAAGATTGTGTATATTTAGTGACACATTCGCCTTGAAAGATCTTGACAACTCTTAGTACCTTGGAAATTCCCAGCCATTTTCTAATCAACCCGTTGATTATAGAACTTTGTTAAAAGGTTCAATCTTTCCAACTACAAGAATGTCTGCTTTTGCTTGACATAAATACATGGTACTTCTTAGAATTGCCAAGGGAACCCAGTTGTCATGCCAACATTGCCAATCCCATTAGAAGTCTTGGACTCTAGATTATATGTTTACATTGTCCTCATGATGAAGGTGACTACAGTTCGCCATTTAATATGAGGAGTGTTCTTTGACATTGATAAATTTACCTCTTTAGTGCCAAGGCTCTGAGTCACATTGCATTTATTTCTTGTATGAGAAGGTATGCCACGGCTAAAATCTTAAATGTTACTTTGGCTTAAACAATGAAATCACTATTGCACTTTGTATGCCTGTTTACTTGAAATTCTGCTCTCCAGTTCAATGTAAAATTACACAGCACAGTTAATTTTAAGATTAAAAGTTGCAAAATTATGTCTCAAGAGTTTAAAACTTAAAATGATAACTAGAACATCAAGGATTGTGATGTTTCCATTTCTGAGTAAAATAAAATCCTGGTTAACAGGGTATTTTGTTAAAATAAATTGTAATGTAGCATTTACAATATGGGAAGGATGGCTAACAGATATACTTTGGACAAAATATAACATTTGGATTTCCACAAGGAATCGAAATGAAGTTGATTTAATATAATTTTTTTTTAATATTATTTTTTTATTTCATTCATCTTTTGCAGGAATATTGTGAGGATACAATATATTGGAGAAAATATTGACACCAATTGTGCGTTATACTCAGAATCCTGGGTAGCTATAGGTTGGTATGTTTAGATATAACTCCTGTGTGTGATAGTTCATGCTGACATGTATAATTAAGTGACTTCAGGACTTCAGGATAATTTCTATATACGTATATATCTAATTTAAAACAGTGGATGTCTATGCTACTAAATATATAAAAAAAAACGTATGCCTTGACATTGTGGCAAATTAGTATTTAATAAAACAGGAATTATAGGGAATTGACCAGGGTATTGCAAGTTCTACTCTAAAATAGCTGATCTGGAAGATAGCCAAATTGTGAAGTTTATCAAACTGACTAATGTCGCCTTAATATTGCAATTTCCATATCAATTCTCCACGTTGCCAAAATTATATGTGGGTCACCCTGGGTTACACAATGATATTATCTATAGAGCTTTCCGATGAAAAAAGTAATCTTAGCACCCTCCGATGAAGAACCGGACAAGTGGGCCCTACATAGACAATTTCATGTGGCTGCAGTAAGTATAACGTCAAGCCCAAGTCTTGCTTAGTGTTAATCAGTCAAGCGGCAATTCTCATGCATAGGGAAAACAGCTATACTTTAATGAGGTAATGTTTGTATTGCCTTGACCACAGGAGGTCAGGATTTATAACAAAATGCTTCTTTTGGCCTTTGACATTTACATACAAGGATCTAGACTCTGCAAGAGCTCACTATTAGCATATATATTTCCTCCAGTCCTATGATAGCAGATACAACTCAATCCACACCATAATCACTATCTTTGTAAAAATAGATGATGATGTTAAAAACTCTGTGTTTCTTTTAACATAACGCATAGAGGTATGTTCACAAAACAGTTACTTGCTGTGGTTAAGTAAAAGTTGCACTTTTATGTACTAAGTACTTTTATTCCAGATTTTTCCCAGTATCCCAAGTATTTGCAGTCTAGTTAGCATCATATACATAATGCTGTTTAGCAAATTAACCCCGTAGAATCATATGTATGATTACAAAAATTCTTAGAGAATTATACTGGTCATACAAGATGCTTTCTCTATAACAAGATGTCTGTTTCTACTCTTTGGCAAAAAGAGTTTCCATAGTTACAGTAATTTTCTTTTCCTGATCATCACCATGGTAGCACAGAATAATAGGTTAGCTCCTCCCATCAGAGAGGAATGGACAGGAAGTGAAATAGCATAAATAGACCTGCCCCCACCCTATTAAGCAGTCTGTGTAACAAAGTTTGATAACAAAACGCTGCCATGGTGTATGATAGTCAAATGAAAATTATGATAAGAATGTAAATATTTTTTTGTGTTTTCCTGATAAATACCCAGGCCAGTATTGACTAGCAATGGGTTATACCCAAGGTATACACCCAGTGGGAGGGAAGAAGAATAAGAACAGCTAAAATGCACAAAAAAATATTATTATTTCTGCTAAAAAAAATTCTAAATACTAACCACTCAAAGTGCAAAATATCTCTAAATGTTATGACCTGACAGCCAATTGCAACTTGATGGCACACCTCCATTATATGACATGGCAGCTAATTGTCACTTGGTGGTACACCTCCATTATATGACATGGCAGCCAGTTGTTACTTGATGGCACACCTCCATTTTATGACATGGCAGCCAATTGTCACTTGATGGCACACCTCAATTATATGACATGGCAGCTAATTGTCACTTGATGGCACACCTCAATTATAGGACATGGCAGCCAATTGTCACTTGATGGTACACCTCCATTATATGACATGGCAGCCAATTGTCACTTGATGGCATACATCCATTTTATGACATGGCATCAAATTGTCACCTGATGGCACACATCCATTATTTGACATGGCAGCCAAGTGTCACTTGATGGCGCACCTCCATTATATGACATGGCAGCCAAATTGTCACTTGATGGCACACCTCCATTTTATGACATGGCAGCCAGTTGTCACGTGATGGCACACCTCCATTATATGACGTGGCAGCCAATTGTCACTTTATGGCACACCTCCATTATATGACATGGCAGCCAATTGTCACTTGATGGCACACCTACATTTTATGACATGGCAGCCAATTGTCACTGGATGGCACACCCCCATTATATGACATGGCAGCAAATTGTCATTTGATGGCACACCTCCATTATATGACATGGCAGCCAATTGTCACTTGATGGCACACCTCCATTATATGACATGGCAGCCAATTGTCACTTGATGGCACACCTCCATTATATGACATGGCAGCCAATTGTCACTTGATGGCACACCTCCATTTTATGACATGGCAGCCAATTGTCACTTGATTGCACACCTCCATTATATGACATGGCAGCCAGTTGTTACTTGATGGCATACCTCCATTATATGACATGGCAGCAAATTGTTACTTGATGGTACATCTACATTATATGACATGGCAGCCAATTGTCACTTGATGGCACACCTCCATTATATGACATGGCAGCCAATTGTCACTTGATGGCACACCTCCATTTTATGACATGGCAGCCAGTTGTCACTTGATGGCACACCTCCATTATATGACATGGCAGCCAATTGTTACTTGATGGCACACCTCCATTATATGACATGGAAGCCAATTGTCACTTCATGGCACACCTCCATTATATGACATGGCAGCCAATTGTCACTTGATGGCACACCTCCATTATATGACATGGCAGCCAGTTGTTACTTGATGGCAAACCTCCATTATATGACATGGCAGCCAATTGTCACTTGATGGCACACCTCCATTATATGACATGGCAGCCAGTTGTTACTTAATGGCACACCTCCATTATATGACATGGCAGCCAGTTGTCACTTGATGGCACAGCTCCATTATATGACATGGCAGCCAATTGTTACTTGATGGCACACCTCCATTTTATGACATGGCAGACAGCTGTCACTTGATGGCACACCTCCATTTTATGACATGGCAGCCAATTGTCACTTGATGGCACACCTCCATTATATGACATGGCAGCCAGTTGTTACTTGATGGCACACCTCCATTATATGACATGGCAGCCAATTGTCACTTGATGGCACACCTCCATTTTATGACATGGCAGCCAGTTGTCACTTGATGGCACACCTCCATTATATGACATGGCAACCAGTTGTTACTTGATGGCATACCTCCATTATATGACATCGCAGCAAATTGTTACTTGATGGCACATCTCCATTATATGACATGGCAGCCAATTGTCACTTGATGGCAAACTTCCATTATATGACATGGCAGCCAGTTGTTACTTGATGGCACACCTCCATTATATGACATGGCAGCCAATTGTCACTTGATGGCACACCTCCATTATATGACATGGCAGCCAGTTGTTACTTGATGGCACACCTCCATTATATGACATGGCTGCCAGTTGTCACTTGATGGCACACCTCCATTATATGACATGGCAGCCAATTGTTAATTGATGGCACACCTCTATTATATGACATGGCAGCCAATTGTCACTTGATGGCACACCTCCATTATATGACATGGCAGCCAGTTGTTACTTGATGGCACACCTCCATTATATGACATGGCTGCCAGTTGTCACTTGATGGCACACCTCCATTATATGACATGGCAGCCAATTGTTAATTGATGGCACACCTCCATTTTATGACATGGCAGACAATTGTCACTTGATGGCACACCTCCATTTTATGACATGGCAGCCAATTGTCACTTGATGGAACACCTCCATTATATGACATGGCAGCCAATTGTCACTTGATGGCACACCTCCATTTTATGACATGGCAGCCAATTGTCACTTGATGGCACACCTCCATTATATGACATGGCAGCAAATTGTCACTTGATGGCACACCTCCATTATATGACATGGCAGCTAATTGTTACTTGATGGCACACCTCCATTATATGACATGGCAGCCAATTGTCACTTGATGGCACACCTACATCATATGACATGGCAGCTAATTGTTACTTGATGGCACACCTCCATTATATGACATGGCAGCCAATTGTCACTTGATGGCACACCTCCATTATATGACATGGCAGCCAATTGTCACTTGATGGCACACCTCCATTATATGACATGGCAGCCAATTGTCACTTGATTGCACACCTCCATTTTATGACATGGCAGCCAATTGTCACTTGATGGCACACCTCCATTATATGACATGGCAGGCAGTTGTTACTTGATGTCATACCTCCATTATATGACATGGCAGCAAATTGTTACTTGATGGCACACCTCCATTATATGACATGGCAGCCAATTGTCACTTGATGGCACACCTCCATTTTATGACATGGCAGCCAGTTGACACTTGATGGCACATCTCCATTATATGACATGGCAGCCAATTGTTACTTGATGGCACACCTCCATTATATGACATGGAAGCCAATTGTCACTTCATGGCACACCTCCATTATATGACATGGCAGCCAATTGTCACTTGATGGCACACCTCCATTATATGACATGGCAGCCAGTTGTTACTTGATGGCACACCTCCATTATATGACATGGCAGCCAATTGTCACTTGATGGCACATCTCCATTATATGACATGGCAGCCAGTTGTTACTTGATGGCACACCTCCATTATATGACATGGCAGCCAGTTGTCACTTGATGGCACACCTCCATTATATGACATGGCAGCCAATTGTCCCTTGATGGCACACCTCCATTTTATGACATGGCAGCCAATTGTCACTTGATGGCACACCTCCATTATATGACATGGCAGCCAATTGTCACTTGATGGCACACCTCCATTTTATGACATGGCAGCCAATTGTCACTTGATGGCACACCTCCATTATATGACATGGCAGCAAATTGTCACTTAATGGCACACCTCCATTATATGACATGGCAGCCAATTGTTACTTGATGGCATACCTCCATTATATGACATCGCAGCAAATTGTTACTTGATGGCACATCTCCATTATATGACATGGCAGCCAATTGTCACTTGATGGCAAACTTCCATTATATGACATGGCAGCCAGTTGTTACTTGATGGCACACCTCCATTATATGACATGGCAGCCAATTGTCACTTGATGGCACACCTCCATTATACGACATGGCAGCCAGTTGTTACTTGATGGCATACCTCCATTATATGACATCGCAGCAAATTGTTACTTGATGGCACATCTCCATTATATGACATGGCAGCCAATTGTCACTTGATGGCAAACTTCCATTATATGACATGGCAGCCAGTTGTTACTTGATGGCACACCTCCATTATATGACATGGCAGCCAATTGTCACTTGATGGCACACCTCCATTATATGACATGGCAGCCAGTTGTTACTTGATGGCACACCTCCATTATATGACATGGCTGCCAGTTGTCACTTGATGGCACACCTCCATTATATGACATGGCAGCCAATTGTTAATTGATGGCACACCTCTATTATATGTCATGGCAGCCAATTGTCACTTGATGGCACACCTCCATTATATGACATGGCAGCCAGTTGTTACTTGATGGCACACCTCCATTATATGACATGGCTGCCAGTTGTCACTTGATGGCACACCTCCATTATATGACATGGCAGCCAATTGTTAATTGATGGCACACCTCCATTTTATGACATGGCAGACAATTGTCACTTGATGGCACACCTCCATTTTATGACATGGCAGCCAATTGTCACTTGATGGAACACCTCCATTATATGACATGGCAGCCAATTGTCACTTGATGGCACACCTCCATTTTATGACATGGCAGCCAATTGTCACTTGATGGCACACCTCCATTATATGACATGGCAGCAAATTGTCACTTGATGGCACACCTCCATTATATGACATGGCAGCTAATTGTTACTTGATGGCACACCTCCATTATATGACATGGCAGCCAATTGTCACTTGATGGCACACCTACATCATATGACATGGCAGCTAATTGTTACTTGATGGCACACCTCCATTATATGACATGGCAGCCAATTGTCACTTGATGGCACACCTCCATTATATGACATGGCAGCCAATTGTCACTTGATGGCACACCTCCATTATATGACATGGCAGCCAATTGTCACTTGATTGCACACCTCCATTTTATGACATGGCAGCCAATTGTCACTTGATGGCACACCTCCATTATATGACATGGCAGGCAGTTGTTACTTGATGTCATACCTCCATTATATGACATGGCAGCAAATTGTTACTTGATGGCACACCTCCATTATATGACATGGCAGCCAATTGTCACTTGATGGCACACCTCCATTTTATGACATGGCAGCCAGTTGACACTTGATGGCACATCTCCATTATATGACATGGCAGCCAATTGTTACTTGATGGCACACCTCCATTATATGACATGGAAGCCAATTGTCACTTCATGGCACACCTCCATTATATGACATGGCAGCCAATTGTCACTTGATGGCACACCTCCATTATATGACATGGCAGCCAGTTGTTACTTGATGGCACACTTCCATTATATGACATGGCAGCCAATTGTCACTTGATGGCACATCTCCATTATATGACATGGCAGCCAGTTGTTACTTGATGGCACACCTCCATTATATGACATGGCAGCCAGTTGTCACTTGATGGCACACCTCCATTATATGACATGGCAGCCAATTGTCACTTGATGGCACACCTCCATTTTATGACATGGCAGCCAATTGTCACTTGATGGCACACCTCCATTATATGACATGGCAGCCAATTGTCACTTGATGGCACACCTCCATTTTATGACATGGCAGCCAATTGTCACTTGATGGCACACCTCCATTATATGACATGGCAGCAAATTGTCACTTAATGGCACACCTCCATTATATGACATGGCAGCCAATTGTCACTTGATGGCACACCTCCATTTTATGACATGGCAGCCAATTGTCACTTGATGTCACACCTCCATTATATGACATGGCAGCAAATTGTCACTTGATGGCACACCTCCATTATATGACATGGCAGCTAATTGTTACTTGATGGCACACCTCCATTATATGACATGGCAGCCAGTTGTCACTTGATGGCACACCTCCATTATATGACATGGCAGCCAGTTGTTACTTGATGGCACACCTCCATTATATGACATGGCAGCCAGTTGTTACTTGATGGCACACCTCCATTATATGACATGGCAGCCAGTTGTTACTTGATGGCACACCTCCATTATATGACATGGCAGCCAATAGTCACTTGATGGCACACCTCCATTATATGACAAGGCAGCCAATTGTCACTTGATGGCACACCTCCATTTTATGACATGGCAGCCAATTGTCACTTGATGGCACACCTCCATTATATGACATGGCAGCAAATTGTCACTTGATGGCACACCTCCATTATATGACATGGCAGCTAATTGTTACTTGATGGCACACCTCCATTATATGACATGGAAGCCAATTGTCACTTGATGGCACACCTACATCATATGACATGGCAGCTAATTGTTACTTGATGGCACATCTCCATTATATGACATGGCAGCCAATTGTCACTTGATGGCACACCTCCATTTTATGACATGGCAGCCAGTTGTCACTTGATGGCACACCTCCATTATATGACATGGCAGCCAATTGTCACTTGATGGCACACCTCCATTATATGACATGGCAGCCAATTGTCACTTGATGGCACACCTCCATTTTATGACATGGCAGCCAATTGTCACTTGATGGCACACCTCCATTATATGACATGGCAGCCAATTGTCACTTGATGGCACACCTCAATTATATGACATGGCAGCCAGTTGTTACTTGAAGGCATACCT
Source organism: Pelobates fuscus (assembly GCF_036172605.1). NCBI lineage: Eukaryota > Metazoa > Chordata > Amphibia > Anura > Pelobatidae > Pelobates > Pelobates fuscus. The sequence goes on from NC_086318.1 coordinate 414,929,991, forward strand.
CCATTATATGACATGGCAGCAAATTGTTACTTGATGGCACATCTCCATTATATGACATGGCAGCCAATTGTTACTTGATGGCACATCTCCATTATATGACATGGCAGCCAATTGTCACTTGATGGCACACCTCCATTATATGACATGGCAGCCAATTGTTACTTGATGGCACACCTCCATTATATGACATGGCAGCCAATTGTCACTTGATGGCACACCTCCAATATATGACATGGCAGCCAATTGTCACTTGATGGCACACCTCCATTTTATGACATGGCAGCCAATTGTCACTTGATGGCACACCTCCATTATATGACATGGCAGCAAATTGTCACTTGATGGCACACCTCCATTATATGACATGGCAGCTAATTGTTACTTGATGGCACACCTCCATTATATGACATGGCAGCCAATTGTCACTTGATGGCACACCTACATCATATGACATGGCAGCTAATTGTTACTTGATGGCACACCTCCATTATATGACATGGCAGCCAATTGTCACTTGATGGCACACCTCCATTATATGACATGGCAGCCAATTGTCACTTGATGGCACACCTCCATTATATGACATGGCAGCCAATTGTCACTTGATGGCACACCTCCATTTTATGACATGGCAGCCAATTGTCACTTGATGGCACACCTCCATTATATGACATGGCAGGCAGTTGTTACTTGATGTCATACCTCCATTATATGACATGGCAGCAAATTGTTACTTGATGGCACACCTCCATTATATGACATGGCAGCCAATTGTCACTTGATGGCACACCTCCATTTTATGACATGGCAGCCATTTGACACTTGATGGCACATCTCCATTATATGACATGGCAGCCAATTGTTACTTGATGGCACACCTCCATTATATGACATGGAAGCCAATTGTCACTTCATGGCACACCTCCATTATATGACATGGCAGCCAATTGTCACTTGATGGCACACCTCCATTATATGACATGGCAGCCAGTTGTTACTTGATGGCACACCTCCATTATATGACATGGCAGCCAATTGTCACTTGATGGCACATCTCCATTATATGACATGGCAGCCAGTTGTTACTTGTTGGCACACCTCCATTATATGACATGGCAGCCAGTTGTCACTTGATGGCACACCTCCATTATATGACATGGCAGCCAATTGTCACTTGATGGCACACCTCCATTTTATGACATGGCAGCCAATTGTCACTTGATGGCACACCTCCATTATATGACATGGCAGCCAATTGTCACTTGATGGCACACCTCCATTTTATGACATGGCAGCCAATTATCACTTGATGGCACACCTCCATTATATGACATGGCAGCAAATTGTCACTTTATGGCACACCTCCATTATATGACATGGCAGCCAATTGTCACTTGATGGCACACCTCCATTTTATGACATGGCAGCCAATTGTCACTTGATGTCACACCTCCATTATATGACATGGAAGCAAATTGTCACTTGATGGCACACCTCCATTATATGACATGGCAGCTAATTGTTACTTGATGGCACACCTCCATTATATGACATGGCAGCCAGTTGTCACTTGATGGCACACCTCCATTATATGACATGGCAGCCAGTTGTTACTTGATGGCACACCTCCATTATATGACATGGCAGCCAGTTGTTACTTGATGGCACACCTCCATTATATGACATGGCAGCCAATAGTCACTTGATGGCACACCTCCATTATATGACATGGCAGCCAATTGTCACTTGATGGCACACCTCCATTTTATGACATGGCAGCCAATTGTCACTTGATGGCACACCTCCATTATATGACATGGCAGCAAATTGTCACTTGATGGCACACCTCCATTATATGACATGGCAGCTAATTGTTACTTGATGGCACACCTCCATTATATGACATGGAAGCCAATTGTCACTTGATGGCACACCTACATCATATGACATGGCAGCTAATTGTTACTTGATGGCACATCTCCATTATATGACATGGCAGCCAATTGTCACTTGATGGCACACCTCCATTTTATGACATGGCAGCCAGTTGTCACTTGATGGCACACCTCCATTATATGACATGGCAGCCAATTGTCACTTGATGGCACACCTCCATTATATGACATGGCAGCCAATTGTCACTTGATGGCACACCTCCATTTTATGACATGGCAGCCAATTGTCACTTGATGGCACACCTCCATTATATGACATGGCAGCCAATTGTCACTTGATGGCACACCTCAATTATATGACATGGCAGCCAGTTGTTACTTGAAGGCATACCTCCATTATATGACATGGCAGCAAATTGTTACTTGATGGCACATCTCCATTATATGACATGTCAGCCAGTTGTTACTTGATGGCACACCTCCATTATATGACATGGCAGCCAATTGTCCCTTGATGGCACACCTCCATTATATGACATGGCAGCCAGTTGTTACTTGATGGCACACCTCCATTATATGACAAGGCAGCCAGTTGTCACTTGATGGCACACCTCCATTATATGACATGGCAGCCAATTGTCACTTGATGGCACACCTCCATTTTATGACATGGCAGACAGTTGTCACTTGATGGCACACCTCCATTTTATGACATGGCAGCCAATTGTCACTTGATGGCACACCTCCATTAGATGACATGGCAGCCAGTTGTTACTTAATGGCACACCTCCATTATATGACATGGCAGCCAATTGTTACTTGATGGCACACCTCCATTATATGACATGGCAGCCAATTGTCACTTGATGGCACACCTCCATTATATGACATGGCAGCCAATTGTCACTTGATGGCACACCTCCATTTTATGACATGGCAGCCAATTGTCACTTGATGGCACACCTCCATTTTATGACATGGCAGCCAATTGTCACTTGATGGCACACCTCCATTTTATGACATGGCAGCCAGTTGTCACTTGATGGCACACCTCCATTATATGACATGGCAGCCAGTTGTTACTTGATGGCACACCTCCATTATATGACATGGCAGCCAGTTGTTACTTGATGGCACACCTCCATTATATGACATGGCAGCCAATTGTCACTTGATGGCACACTTCCATTATATGACATGGCAGCCAGTTGTCACTTGATAGCACACCTCCATTATACGACATGGCAGCCAAATGTTACTTGATGGCACACCTCAATTATATGACATGGCAGCCAATTGTCACTTGATGGCACACCTCCATTTTAAGACATGGCAGACAGTTGTCACTTGATGGCACACCTCCATTTTATGACATGGCATCCAATTGTCAATTGATGGCACACCTCCATTATATGACATGACAGCCAGTTGTTACATGATGGCACACCTCCATTATATGACATGGCAGCCAATTGTCACTTGATGGCACACCTCCATTATATGACATGGCAGCCAGTTGTTACTTGATGGCACACCTCCATTATATGACAAGGCAGCCAGTTGTCACTTGATGGCACACCTCCATTATACGACATGGCAGCCAATTGATACTTGATGGCACACCTCCATTATATGACATGGCAGCCAATTGTCACTTGATGGCACACCTCCATTTTATGACATGGCAGACAGTTGTCACTTGATGGCACACCTCCATTTTATGACATGGCAGCCAATTGTCACTTGATGGCACACCTCCATTATATGACATGGCAGCCAATTGTTACTTGATGGCACACCTCCATTATATGACATGGCAGCCAATTGTCACTTGATGGCACACCTCCAATATATGACATGGCAGCCAATTGTCACTTGATGGCACACCTCCATTTTATGACATGGCAGCCAGTTGTTACTTGATGGCACACCTCCATTATATGACATGTCAGCCAGTTGTTACTTGATGGCACACCTCCATTATATGACATGGCAGCCAATTGTCCCTTGATGGCACACCTCCATTATATGACATGGCAGCCAGTTGTTACTTGATGGCACACCTCCATTATATGACAAGGCAGCCAGTTGTCACTTGATGGCACACCTCCATTATATGACATGGCAGCCAATTGTCACTTGATGGCACACCTCCATTTTATGACATGGCAGACAGTTGTCACTTGATGGCACACCTCCATTATATGACATGGCAGCCAATTGTTACTTGATGGCACACCTCCATTATATGACATGGCAGCCAATTGTCACTTGATGGCACACCTCCAATATATGACATGGCAGCCAATTGATACTTGATGGCACACCTCCATTATATGACATGGCAGCCAGTTGTTACTTGATGGCACACCTCCATTATATGACATGTCAGCCAGTTGTTACTTGATGGCACACCTCCATTATATGACATGGCAGCCAATTGTCCCTTGATGGCACACCTCCATTATATGACATGGCAGCCAGTTGTTACTTGATGGCACACCTCCATTATATGACAAGGCAGCCAGTTGTCACTTGATGGCACACCTCCATTATATGACATGGCAGCCAATTGTCACTTGATGGCACACCTCCATTTTATGACATGGCAGACAGTTGTCACTTGATGGCACACCTCCATTTTATGACATGGCAGCCAATTGTCACTTGATGGCACACCTCCATTAGATGACATGGCAGCCAGTTGTTACTTAATGGCACACCTCCATTATATGACATGGCAGCCAATTGTTACTTGATGGCACACCTCCATTATATGACATGGCAGCCAATTGTCACTTGATGGCACACCTCCATTATATGACATGGCAGCCAATTGTCACTTGATGGCACACCTCCATTTCATGACATGGCAGCCAATTGTCACTTGATGGCACACCTCCATTATATGACATGGCAGCCAATTGTCACTTGATGGCACACCTCCATTATATGACATGGCAGCCAGTTGTTACTTGAAGGCATACCTCCATTATATGACATGGCAGCAAATTGTTACTTGATGGCATATCTCCATTATATGACATGGCAGCCAATTGTCACTTGATGGCACACCTCCATTATATGACATGGCAGCCAATTGTCACTTGATGGCACACCTCCAATATATGACATGGCAGCCAATTGTCACTTGATGGCACACCTCCATTTTATGACATGGCAGCCAGTTGTCACTTGATGGCACACCTCCATTATATGACATGGCAGCCAATTGTTACTTGATGACACATCTCCATTATATGACATGGCAGCCAATTGTCACTTGATGGCACACCTCCATTATATGACATGGCAGCCAAGTGTCACTTGATGGCACACCTCTATTTTATGACATGGCAGCCAGTTGTCACTTGATGGCACACCTCCATTATATGACATGGCAGCTAATTGTTACTTGATGGCACACCTCCATTATATGACATGGCAGCCAATTGTCACTTGATGGCACACCTCCATTTTATGACATGGCAGCCAATTGTCACTTGATGGCACACCTCCATTTTATGACATGGCAGCCAGTTGTCACTTGATGGCACACCTTCATTATATGACATGGCAGCCAGTTGTTACTTGATGGCACACCTCCATTATATGACATGGCAGCCAGTTGTTACTTGATGGCACACCTCCATTATATGACATGGCAGCCAATTGTCACTTGATGGCACACTTCCATTATATGACATGGCAGCCAGTTGTCACTTGATAGCACACCTCCATTATACGACATGGCAGCCAAATGTTACTTGATGGCACACCTCAATTATATGACATGGCAGCCAATTGTCACTTGATGGCACACCTCCATTTTAAGACATGGCAGACAGTTGTCACTTGATGGCACACCTCCATTTTATGACATGGCATCCAATTGTCAATTGATGGCACACCTCCATTATATGACATGACAGCCAGTTGTTACATGATGGCACACCTCCATTATATGACATGGCAGCCAATTGTCACTTGATGGCACACCTCCATTATATGACATGGCAGCCAGTTGTTACTTGATGGCACACCTCCATTATATGACAAGGCAGCCAGTTGTCACTTGATGGCACACCTCCATTATACGACATGGCAGCCAATTGATACTTGATGGCACACCTCCATTATATGACATGGCAGCCAATTGTCACTTGATGGCACACCTCCATTTTATGACATGGCAGACAGTTGTCACTTGATGGCACACCTCCATTTTATGACATGGCAGCCAATTGTCACTTGATGGCACACCTCCATTATATGACATGGCAGCCAGTTGTTACTTGATGGCACACCTCCATTATATGACATGGCAGCCAATTGTTACTTGATGGCACACCTCCATTATATGACATGGCAGCCAATTGTCACTTGATGGCACACCTCCATTATATGACATGGCAGCTAATTGTCACTTGATGGCACACCTCCATTATATGACATGGCAGCCAATTGTCACTTGATGGCACAACTCCATTATATGACATGGCAGCCAATTGTCACTTGATGGCACACCTCCATTATATGACATGGCAGCCAATTGTCACTTGATGGCACACCTCCATTTTATGACATGGCAGCCAATTGTCACTTGATGGCACACCTCCATTATATGACATGGCAGCCAATTGTCACTTGATGGCACACCTCCATTATATGACATGGCAGCCAGTTGTTACTTGAAGGCATACCTCCATTATATGACATGGCAGCAAATTGTTACTTGATGGCACATCTCCATTATATGACATGGCAGCCAATTGTCACTTGATGGCACACCTCCATTATATGACATGGCAGCCAATTGTCACTTGATGGGACACCTCCATTATATGACATGGCAGCCAGTTGTTACTTGATGGCATACCTCCATTATATGACATGGCAGCCAATTGTTACTTGATGGCACACCTCCATTTTATGACATGGCAGCCAATTGTCACTTGATGGCACAACTCCATTATATGACATGGCAGCTAATTGTCACTTGATGGCACACCTCCATTATATGACATGGCAGCCAATTGTCACTTGATGGCACAACTCCATTATATGACATGGCAGCCAATTGTTACTTGATGGCACACCTCCATTTTATGACATGGCAGCTAATTGTTACTTGATGGCACACCTCCATTATATGACATGGCAGCCAATTGTCATTTGATGGCACACCTCCATTATATGACATGGCAGCCAATTGTCATTTGATGGCACACCTCCATTATATGACATGGCAGCCAATTGTCACTTGATGGCACACCTCCATTTTATGACATGGCAGCCAATTGTCACTTGATGGCACACCTCCATTTTATGACATGGCGGCCAGTTGTCACTTGATGGCACACCTCCATTATATGACATGGCAGCCAGTTGTTACTTGATGGCACACCTCCATTTTATGACATGGCAGACAGTTGTCACATGATGGCACACCTCCATTTTATGACATGGCAGCCAATTGTCACTTGATGGCACACCTCCATTATATGACATGGCAGCCAGTTGTTACTTGATGGCAAACCTCCATTATATGACATGGCAGCCAATTGTTACTTGATGGCACACCTCCATTATATGACATGGCAGCTAATTATTACTTGATGGCACACCTCCATTATATGACATGGCAGCCAATTGTCACTTGATGGCACACCTCCATTATACGACATGGCAGCCAATTGTCACTTGATGGCACACCTCCATTTCATGACATGGCAGCCAGTTGTCACGTGATGGCACACCTCCATTATATGACATGGCAGCCAATTGTCACTTGATGGCACACCTCCATTATATGACATGGCAGACAATTGTCACTCTATGGCACACCTCCATTTTATGACATGGCAGCCAATTGTCACTTGATGGCACACCTCCATTATATGACATGGCAGCTAATTGTCACTTGATGGCACACCTCCATTATATGACATGGCAGCCAATTGTCACTTGATGGCACAACTCCATTATATGACATGGCAACCAATTGTTACTTGATGGCACACCTCCATTTCATGACATGGCAGCTAATTGTTACTTGATGGCACACCTCCATTATATGACATGGCAGCCAATTGTCACTTGATGGCACACCTCCATTTTATGACATGGCAGCCAATTGTCACTTGATGGCACACCTCCATTATATGACATGGCAGCTAATTGTCACTTGATGGCACACCTCAATTATATGACATGGCAGCCAATTGTCACTTGATGGCACAACTCCATTATATGACATGGCAGCCAATTGTCACTTGATGGCACACCTCCATTTGATGACATGGCAGCTAATTGTCACTTGATGGCACACCTCCATTATATGACATGGCAGCCAATTGTCACTTGATGGCACAACTCCATTATATGACATGGCAGCCAATTGTTACTTGATGGCACAACTCCATTATATGACATGGCAGCTAATTGTCACTTGATGGCACACCTCAATTATATGACATGGCAGCCAATTGTCACTTGATGGCACAACTCCATTATATGACATGGCAGCCAATTGTCACTTGATGGCACACCTCCATTTGATGACATGGCAGCTAATTGTCACTTGATGGCACACCTCCATTATATGACATGGCAGCCAATTGTCACTTGATGGCACAACTCCATTATATGACATGGCAGCCAATTGTTACTTGATGGCACAACTCCATTATATGACATGGCAGCCAATTGTTACTTGATGGCACACCTCCATTTCATGACATGGCAGCTAATTGTTACTTGATGGCACACCTCCATTATATGACATGGCAGGCAATTGTCACTTGATGGCACACCTCCATTATATGACATGGCAGCCAATTGTCACTTGATGGCACACCTCCATTTTATGACATGGCAGCCAATTGTCACTTGATGGCACACCTCCATTATATGACATGGCAGCTAATTGTCACTTGATGGCACACCTCCATTATATGACATGGCAGCCAATTGTTACTTGATGGCACACCTCCATTTCATGACATGGCAGCTAATTGTTACTTGATGGCACACCTCCATTATATGACATGGCAGCCAATTGTCACTTGATGGCACACCTCCATTTTATGACATGGCAGCCAATTGTCACTTGATGGCACACCTCCATTATATGACATGGCAGCTAATTGTCACTTGATGGCACACCTCCATTATATGACATGGCAGCTAATTGTCACTTGATGGCATACCTCAATTATATGACATGGCAGCCAATTGTCACTTGATGGCATACATCCATTTTATGACATGGCATCAAATTTCACCTGATGGCACACATCCATTATTTGACATGGCAGCCAAGTGTCACTTGATGGCACACCTCCATTATATGACATGGCAGCCAATTGTCACTTGATGGCACACCTCCATTTTATGACATGGCAGCCAGTTGTCACGTGATGGCACACCTCCATTATATGACGTGGCAGCCAATTGTCACTTGATGGCACACCTCCATTATATGACATGGCAGCCAATTGTCACTTGATTGCACACCTACATTTTATGACATGGCAGCCAATTGTCACTTGATGGCACACCCCCATTATATGACATGGCAGCAAATTGTCACTTGATGGCACACCCCGATTATATGAAATGGCAGCTAATTGTTACTTGATGGCACACCTCCATTATATGACATGGCAGCCAATTGTCACTTGATGGCACACCTACATCATATGACATGGCAGCTAATTGTTACTTGATGGCACACCTCCATTATATGACATGGCAGCCAATTGTCACTTGATGGCACACCTCCATTATATGACATGGCAGCCATTTGTCACTTGATGGCACACCTCCATTATATGACATGGCAGCCAATTGTCACTTGATGGCACACCTCCATTTTATGACATGGCAGCCAATTGTCACTTGATGGCACAACTCCATTATATGACATGGCAGCCAATTGTTACTTGATGGCACACCTCCATTTTATGACATGGCAGCTAATTGTTACTTGATGGCACACCTCCATTATATGACATGGCAGCCAATTGTCATTTGATGGCACACCTCCATTATATGACATGGCAGCCAATTGTCATTTGATGGCACACCTCCATTTTATGACATGGCAGCAAATTGTTACTTGATGGCACATCTCCATTATATGACATGACAGCCAATTGTCACTTGATGGCACACCTCCATTATATGACATGGCAGCCAAGTGTCACTTGATGGCACACCTCCATTTTATGACATGGCAGCCAGTTGTCACTTGATGGCACACCTCCATTATATGACATGGCAGCTAATTGTTACTTGATGGCACACCTCCATTATATGACATGGCAGCCAATTGTCACTTGATGGCACACCTCCATTATATGACATGGCAGCTAATTGTTACTTGATGGCACACCTCCATTATATGACATGGCAGCCAATTGTCACTTGATGGCACACCTCCATTTCATGACATGGCAGCCAGTTGTCACTTGATGGCACACCTCCATTATATGACATGGCAGCCAGTTGTTACTTGATGGCACACCTCCATTATATGACATGGCAGCCAGTTGTTACTTGATGGCACACCTCCATTATATGACATGGCAGCCAGTTGTTACTTGATGGCACACCTCCATTATATGACATGGCAGCCAGTTGTTACCTGATGGCACACTTCCATTATATGACATGGCAGCCAGTTGTCACTTGATAGCACACCTCCATTATACGACATGGCAGCCAAATGTTACTTGATGGCACACCTCAATTATATGACATGGCAGCCAATTGTCACTTGATGGCACACCTCCATTTTAAGACATGGCAGACAGTTGTCACTTGATGGCACACCTCCATTTTATGACATGGCATCCAATTGTCACTTGATGGCACACCTCCATTATATTACATGACAGCCAGTTGTTACTTGATGGCACACCTCCATTATATGACATGGCAGCCAATTGTCACTTGATGGCACAACTCCATTATATGACATGGCAGCCAATTGTCACTTGATGGCATACATCCATTTTATGACATGGCAGCAAATTGTCACCTGATGGCAAACATCCATTATTTGACATGGCAGCTAATTGTCACTTGATGGCACACCTCCATTATATGACATGGCAGCCAATTGTCACTTGATGGCACAACTCCATTATATGACATGGCAGCCAATTGTTACTTGATGGCACACCTCCATTTCATGACATGGCAGCTAATTGTTACTTGATGGCACACCTCCATTATATGACATGGCAGCCAGTTGTTACTTGATGGCACACCTCCATTTCATGACATGGCAGCTAATTGTTACTTGATGGCACACCTCCATTATATGACATGGCAGCCAATTGTCACTTGATGGCACACCTCCATTATATGACATGGCAGCCAATTGTCACTTGATGGCACACCTCCATTTTATGACATGGCAGCCAGTTGTCACATGATGGCACACCTCCATTATATGACATGGCAGGCAATTGTCACTTGATGGCACACCTCCATTATATGACATGGCAGCCAATTGTCACTTGATGGCACACCTCCATTTTATGACATGGCAGCCAATTATCACTTGATGGCACACCTCCATTATATGACATGGCAGCTAATTGTCACTTGAATGCACACCTCCATTATATGACATGGCAGCCAATTGTCACTTGATGGCACAACTCCATTATATGACATGGCAGCCAATTGTTACTTGATGGCACACCTCCATTTCATGACATGGCAGCTAATTGTTACTTGATGGCACACCTCCATTATATGACATGGCAGCCAATTGTCACTTGATGGCACACCTCCATTTTATGACATGGCAGCCAATTGTCACTTGATGGCACACCTCCTGTAACGGCTACCCAGATAGAGAGAGGGTTTCTGCCGTTGAAGACGTCCTTTTTCCCTGCAAGCTGCTGTGGAGAAGTAGGCTGATGTAATCCCATCCACGATATCCAGAGTGAGGAGCAGGTTCAGCTGTAAACAGGAGCAGAATAATATTCCCAAATAATCCCCTTCCAAGAACGAGACGAGGCTACGTTTTGAAGGGTCAAGATGAACTGAGGACTGGAACACCCAGCCTGCTTTTTATTAGAAATAGATACACACAGAACACTCCCAGGGGGAGGATGAAAACAACCAATAATACAGATGGTAACACCCCCACGTCTCCTCCCCTCAGATAACTACATAACCCAATTAAAATGTCCACATTTTTCCACCAGTTCTGGATGTACCCCAAAAACAGGGGGTACAGCTTTAAATCCGGTAGCGCTGGATAGCTCTCCTTCAGGGGGACAATATATCACCCCATTCGGATGTATAGTTCGGGAGATACAACGTTCCAAAGTTTTGACCGACCGCACAGACCAACTAGCCGAAATTAGTTCCATGAGTTTTGGCCTTGCGGTCGGTCTCCGTTCGCACGGTAAAAAGGTATGATATTCTTGCCATCCATGCGAATCGCGGAGTTCGCTGGAATCCCCATAGATGATTGCATATAACTACCGAACGAGGGGACGTTCGGTAGTTTCCGTACGAACTTATGGAGGTCTGGAGGACTCAGCGGTGTTCGCCTGTTTGCGTATCCGTTTTCAGTTCCATGCGGTTACAGGCAAACACCGCTGTTCGCACACAAGATGGCCGCGAACACGTGCAAAGTCCCGAAATGGCGGCCACCTCTGTATTACACGCGAAATTCGCACGGAACCAGACGAACAGAGGAATGAAACGAATGGATGTGTAAATTGTAATTCCCTTGTTTGTTTCACATCCACCAGAGGTTGGGAGGGATCTGTTACACTGCTCCCCTTTTGTGGAACACTCCGGCAGACCCGGATTGATCCTTTTCGGGTCAACTTGGGGCTGTCCGGTCCTTTGTTAAGGCAATAGTTCTGTTTGTCTGGACAGACCGTCCGCGTTCCCATTAAACTTGCCAGGGCGGTATTGGATGGAGAAATTGTATGGCTGTAGTGCGAGACTCCATCTCAGTAAGCGTCCATTATCTCCAGCTACTCTGTTCAGCCATACAAGGGGGTTATGATCAGTAATTAAAGTGAATTCTTGACCATACAGATATGGGGTCAATTTCTTTAGGGCCCAGACCAGGGCTAAGCACTCTTTTTCCACTGCCGCGTAACTCACTTCTCTAGGTAACAGTTTTCTGCTGAGATACGCGACAGGGTGTTCGCCCCCGTCTTCGCCGACCTGGCTTAGCACTGCCCCCAGTCCGTACATGGACGCATCTGTGTGGACGACAAATCTTTTGTTAGGGACGGGGGCAGACAAAACAGGTGCATTGATCAAGGCTTGTTTCAAGGTTTGGAATGCTGTTTCACAGGCGGGAGACCACAGGACTACCCTAGGTAAGTTCTTCTTTGTTAAATCTGTCAAGGGTTTGGCGATGGCGCTGTAGTCAGGGACAAATCTCCTGTAGTACCCTGCTGTCCCTAAAAATGCTAACACTTGTGTCTTAGTGTGGGGTGTGGGCCAATTGGCTACGGCCTCTACTTTAGCGGGTTCTGGTCGTTGTTTCCCACACCCCACCCTGTGTCCCAAATACTGAACTTCAGCCATGCCAAAGTTACACTTCTCCGGCTTCAGAGTTAGGCCGGCGGCCCTAATCTGATCCAACACAGTCTCTATGTGTTGTAGGTGTTCCCCCCAAGTCTCGCTATAGATCGCAATGTCATCCAGGTATGCGCAAGCGAAGTCCTGGAAGCCATCAAGGAGGCGGTCCACTAAGCGCTGAAAAGTAGCTGGGGCGTTTTTCATCCCGAAGGGCATGACCTTAAACTGGTACAGGCCAAACGGGGTGACAAACGCCGATTTAGGGATAGCGTCCTTGGCCAGGGGAATCTGCCAGTACCCCTTGCACAAGTCAATGGTGGTCAGATAGCGTCCCCTGGCAATGCGATCCAATAGCTCGTCTACTCGGGGCATGGGGTATGCGTCTGTCACAGTTCGGTCGTTGAGGCGTCGGTAATCGACACAGAACCGGGTCGTCCCATCCTTTTTGGGGACTAGGACGACGGGAGATGCCCAGGGACTGTCGGATGGCTCTATAACCCCTAGTTTTAACATCTCCTGAATCTCCTTCCTCATCTCTTCTTTTACAGCTTCGGGAATTCTATAGGGAGTTTGTCGGAGCGGGGCTTGTCCTGGGGTTTCTACGTAATGGGTCGCTACAGGTGTGTAACCTGGCTCCTGGGAAAAGGTTAATCTCTTTTCAACTAGTAGTTTCTGGAGTTGTTCCCGTTCTGTGGGAGTTAATCGCTCCCCTAGCTGTACTGTATTAAGCAGAGTTTTGGACTCGGGGTTGGCTAATAGATCAGGGATGGGGAGACTGTCAGGGTCCTCAGTGGCGGGGATGCATATGGCGGCTATGTCTTCGGGCCGTTCTTGGTATTCCTTTAATAGGTTTATATGAAAGGACTTCTGTATCTTTTCGTCCTTGCTACTGGCAATGATATAGGTGGTGTCACAGACCTGGGCTACTACTTTGTAGGGGCCTTGCCAGGAGGTCTGCAATTTATTTCCTCGAACGGGTTTAAGTACTAGAACTTTCTGTCCTACCTGGAATGTTCTCAGCCTAGCGTTCCGATCGTACCAATGTTTCTGCCGACCCTGGGCCGCATGGAGATGATCCCGGGCCATCCGGGCTAACTGTTCCATACGGTCCCGCATTTCTAGCACATATGGTACGATGGGGACACCTTCGTGTTCCGTCTCTCCCTCCCAGTGCTCTCGGATGAGGTCGAGGGGGCCTCGCACCCTCCGTCCATAGAGCAGTTCAAAGGGAGAGAACCCAGTGGACTCCTGCGGTACCTCCCGGTAAGCAAACAGGAGGTGTGGCAAAAATCGCTCCCAGTCTCTGTATTCCGCCGTAAAGGTCCGTAGCAATTGCTTTAGGGTACCATTAAAACGTTCACAGAGACCGTTAGTCTGGGGGTGGTACGGTGAACTAAGTAGGGGCTTAATACCACAGACCTTCCACAACTGCTGGGTTAAGTCTGCGGTAAACTGGGTCCCTCTGTCCGACAAGATTTCCTGGGGAAATCCTACTCTGGTGAATATCCCGACTAGCGCACTGGCGACAGTGTCAGCCTGGATATTCGTCAGAGCGACGGCTTCTGGGTAGCAGGTGGCATAGTCCACCACGGTAAGAATGTATTTCTTACCAGAGGGACTGGGGTTAGGTAGGGGTCCTACTAGATCGACTGCCACCCTGCTAAATGGTTCCTCGATCACAGGCATAGGGGTCAGTCGAGCTTTCGGATGATCCCCTCTCTTCCCCACCCTCTGGCATACATCACACGTGCTACAGTAACGGCGCACGTCCTTCGAGATTCCTGGCCAAAAGAAGGTCTGAGTGATTCTGTAGGTTGTGCGGTTACCCCCTAGATGTCCTGCTAACGGAATGTCGTGGCCAATTCGGAGAAGCTCCAATCGGTACTTTCTAGGTACCACTAATTGACGCTTCTGCGAAGGAGCACAGCCTCTCTTCCTGCCTTCGGTTAATCTGTATAATCGGTCCCCCTCCCATATAAAACGTTCCCGCTCATCCCCTCTATTGTCAGCTAGTTCTCTGTACTTTCGGAGGGTGGGGTCCTGTCTAGTTTCCCTCCCAAACTCCTCTGGGGTGTCCCAAGCTAGCGGTCTATCTGTAGTGTCATTGCTAGGTGTCTGTCGGTGGCTTACCTGGGTCTCCCGACCTGTTGGCGGATCGTCCTCGATACGGGTCTGTGAGCGGGTGGTCACGGGGCAAGCCGCAGCAGTAGTGGGTAAAAAGGCCGAGGCTAGAGGGCCAATATCATTGCCCAACACGACCTCAGCGGGTAGGTTGTCCATAATGCCCACCGTGGTCTTTCCTGACCCGACTCCCCAATCCAAGTGTACCCGGGCGGTGGGTAAGCGAAAGACAGCCCCCCCTGCGACCCGAACAGCAACAGTACGGTTAGACACAAGTTCTGGTTTCACCAGATGCTTTTGTATTAAAGTGATGGTAGCGCCAGTGTCCCTTAGGCCTTGTGCTATCTGTCCATTTACACGCACCTCCTGACGGTGGTGCTGGCGATTATCTGGGGAAGCCGCTTGTATGGGGTTGGCCTCATATAATATTCCCAGACATTCCTCAGGGCTCCCTTCAATTTCCAGGCAGTGAGCAGCAGCGGGGCGTGAAGATGGGCTTTCGGTGTTAGATGTGCGCCTCCAGTTATTATTGGCTGATCCCAACGGGCAAACACGGGCAATATGTCCCAGGTTGCCGCAGCGATGACACGTCACTTTGTAGGATTCCCGGGGCTGGTTGTTAGACCCTTGAGGACGTGGAGGTCCTGGGGGTACCGGGGCCCGGAATTCTGTGCGTGCAGCGTAGGTTGGGGTGCGGGCCTCTGTTCTAGGTGCTGGTCGTGTAGTACCTTGGCTCACTCTTCTTGTTTCCACATACTCGTCCGCTAGTCGTGCTGCCTCATTTAAGTTGGCTGGGCGGCGATCTCTCACCCAATCCTGTGTATCTGCCGCCAAATCTTGGAAGAAATGTTCCATCAAGAACAATTGTAGCACTTCTTCTCCGGTGTTAGCATTGCACCCTTGCATCCAATGTGATGCCACCCTTTGTAGCTTGTTTGCCCATTCCATGTGGGAGTCCGCTGCCTTCTTTTTGGACTCCCGGAAGCGACGGCGATACGCCTCTGGGGTGACTGCGTATCGGGTGAGTAGTGCAGCTTTCACCCGCTGATATTGTGTGATATCTTCGGCCGTGAGTGCCCGAAAAGCCTCATTTGCTTTTCCTGAAAGTTTTCCAGCCAGAATAGTAACCCATTGGTCTGGGGGTATCTGGTGCAGTGAGCACTGCCGCTCAAAATCTGCCAAATATCCATCAATTTCTTCCTCATTTTCTGCAAACGCTTTAAATGCAGTAAATGGTATTTTCCTCCCTGCAGCAACGGGAGGAGGAGTAGGAACTATATGTGTACTAGCTTGTTGCGCCAATACATGTTCCGTGTCTTGCCTCCTCTTAGTCTCGATCTCCTCTTTTGCGTTCTTGAACAGTCTGTCTAATAGCTCCGTGGTCTTTTCTGGATATAATGCTAATCTTCGCTGTACAATAGCAGTGAGTACATCGTTCTCGCTGACCGGTGCAATAGGTTCAGTTACCTCCATGGATCTATCCATTTCGTCCAGCTCCAGTAGGTCAGCTATCAGCTCTCTCCTTGGTCTGTTACTGGCACTCCTACCACGATTTTCCAATAGATCTTTCAGTGTGGGTCTTTTCAGCTTTGCATACTGAGACTCCATTCAGCACTTGCTCCTTGGGCAAAAAGAACCATCCCACCGCTGCCAACCAATGTAACGGCTACCCAGATAGAGAGAGGGTTTCTGCCGTTGAAGACGTCCTTTTTCCCTGCAAGCTGCTGTGGAGAAGTAGGCTGATGTAATCCCATCCACGATATCCAGAGTGAGGAGCAGGTTCAGCTGTAAACAGGAGCAGAATAATATTCCCAAATAATCCCCTTCCAAGAACGAGACGAGGCTACGTTTTGAAGGGTCAAGATGAACTGAGGACTGGAACACCCAGCCTGCTTTTTATTAGAAATAGATACACACAGAACACTCCCAGGGGGAGGATGAAAACAACCAATAATACAGATGGTAACACCCCCACGTCTCCTCCCCTCAGATAACTACATAACCCAATTAAAATGTCCACATTTTTCCACCAGTTCTGGATGTACCCCAAAAACAGGGGGTACAGCTTTAAATCCGGTAGCGCTGGATAGCTCTCCTTCAGGGGGACAATATATCCAAAAATCACCCCATTCGGATGTATAGTTCGGGAGATACAACGTTCCAAAGTTTTGACCGACCGCACAGACCAACTAGCCGAAATTAGTTCCATGAGTTTTGGCCTTGCGGTCGGTCTCCGTTCGCACGGTAAAAAGGTATGATATTCTTGCCATCCATGCGAATCGCGGAGTTCGCTGGAATCCCCATAGATGATTGCATATAACTACCGAACGAGGGGACGTTCGGTAGTTTCCGTACGAACTTATGGAGGTCTGGAGGACTCAGCGGTGTTCGCCTGTTTGCGTATCCGTTTTCAGTTCCATGCGGTTACAGGCAAACACCGCTGTTCGCACACAAGATGGCCGCGAACACGTGCAAAGTCCCGAAATGGCGGCCACCTCTGTATTACACGCGAAATTCGCACGGAACCAGACGAACAGAGGAATGAAACGAATGGATGTGTAAATTGTAATTCCCTTGTTTGTTTCACATCCACCAGAGGTTGGGAGGGATCTGTTACACCTCCATTATATGACATGGCAGCTAATTGTCACTTGATGGCACACCTCCATTATATGACATGGCAGCTAATTGTCACTTGATGGCATACCTCAATTATATGACATGGCAGCCAATTGTCACTTGATGGCATACATCCATTTTATGACATGGCATCAAATTGTCACCTGATGGCACACATCCATTATTTGACATGGCAGCCAAGTGTCACTTGATGGCACACCTCCATTATATGACATGGCAGCCAATTGTCACTTGATGGCACACCTCCATTTTATGACATGGCAGCCAGTTGTCACGTGATGGCACACCTCCATTATATGACGTGGCAGCCAATTGTCACTTGATGGCACACCTCCATTATATGACATGGCAGCCAATTGTCACTTGATTGCACACCTACATTTTATGACATGGCAGCCAATTGTCACTTGATTGCACACCCCCATTATATGACATGGAAGCAAATTGTCACTTGATGGCACACCCCGATTATATGAAATGGCAGCTAATTGTTACTTGATGGCACACCTCCATTATATGACATGGCAGCCAATTGTCACTTGATGGCACACCTACATCATATGACATGGCAGCTAATTGTTACTTGATGGCACACCTCCATTATATGACATGGCAGCCAATTGTCACTTGATGGCACACCTCCATTATATGACATGGCAGCCATTTGTCACTTGATGGCACACCTCCATTATATGACATGGCAGCCAATTGTCACTTGATGGCACACCTCCATTTTATGACATGGCAGCCAATTGTCACTTGATGGCACAACTCCATTATATGACATGGCAGCCAATTGTTACTTGATGGCACACCTCCATTTTATGACATGGCAGCTAATTGTTACTTGATGGCACACCTCCATTATATGACATGGCAGCCAATTGTCATTTGATGGCACACCTCCATTATATGACATGGCAGCCAATTGTCATTTGATGGCACACCTCCATTTTATGACATGGCAGCCAGTTGTCACGTGATGGCACACCTCCATTATATGACATGGCAGCCAATTGTCACTTGATGGCACACCTCCATTATATGACATGGCAGCCAATTGTCACTTGATGGCACACCTTCATTATATGACATGGCAGCCAATTGTCACTTGATGGCACACCTCCATTTTATGACAAGGCAGCCAATTGTCACTTGATGGCACACCTCCATTATATGACATGGCAGCCAATTGTCACTTGATGGCACACCTCCATTATATGACATGGCAGCCAGTTGTTACTTGAAGGCATACCTCCATTATATGACATGGCAGCAAATTGTTACTTGATGGCACATCTCCATTATATGACATGACAGCCAATTGTCACTTGATGGCACACCTCCATTATATGACATGGCAGCCAAGTGTCACTTGATGGCACACCTCCATTTTATGACATGGCAGCCAGTTGTCACTTGATGGCACACCTC
Organism: Pelobates fuscus; assembly: GCF_036172605.1. NCBI lineage: Eukaryota > Metazoa > Chordata > Amphibia > Anura > Pelobatidae > Pelobates > Pelobates fuscus. Next base: position 414,949,655 of record NC_086318.1, read on the forward strand.
CATTATATGACATGGCAGCTAATTGTTACTTGATGGCACACCTCCATTATATGACATGGCAGCCAATTGTCACTTGATGGCACACCTCCATTATATGACATGTCAGCTAATTGTTACTTGATGGCACACCTCCATTATATGACATGGCAGCCAATTGTCACTTGATGGCACACCTCCATTTTATGACATGGCAGCCAATTGTCACTTGATGGCACACCTCCATTTCATGACATGGCAGCCAGTTGTCACTTGATGGCACACCTCCATTATATGACATGGCAGCCAGTTGTTACTTGATGGCACACCTCCATTATATGACATGGCAGCCAGTTGTTACTTGATGGCACACCTCCATTATATGACATGGCAGCCAATTGTCACTTGATGGCACACCTCCATTATATGACATGGCAGCCAGTTGTTACTTGATGGCACACTTCCATTATATGACATGGCAGCCAGTTGTCACTTGATAGCACACCTCCATTATACGACATGGCAGCCAAATGTTACTTGATGGCACACCTCAATTATATGACATGGCAGCCAATTGTCACTTGATGGCACACCTCCATTTTAAGACATGGCAGACAGTTGTCACTTGATGGCACACCTCCATTTTATGACATGGCATCCAATTGTCACTTGATGGCACACCTCCATTATATTACATGACAGCCAGTTGTTACTTGATGGCACACCTCCAATATATGACATGGCAGACAATTGTCACTTGATGGCACACCTCCATTATATGACATGGCAGCCAGTTGTTACTTGATGGCATACCTCCATTATATGACATGGCAGCCAATTGTTACTTGATGGCACACCTCCATTATATGACATGGCAGCCAAATGTTACTTGATGGCACACCTCCATTATATGACATGGCAGCCAATTGTCACTTGATGGCACACCTCCAATATATGACATGGCAGCCAATTGTCACTTGATGGCACACCTCCATTTTATGACATGGCAGCCAGTTGTTACTTGATGGCACACCTCCATTATATGACATGGCAGCCAGTTGTTACTTGATGGCACACCTCCATTATATGACATGGCAGCAAATTGTCACTTGATGGCACACCTCCATTATATGACATGGCAGCCAGTTGTTACTTGATGGCACACCTCCATTATATGACATGGCAGCCAGTTTTTACTTGATGGCATACCTCCATTATATGACATGGCAGCAAATTGTTACTTGATGGCACATCTCCATTATATGACATGGCAGCCAATCATCACTTAATGCCATTATATGACATGCCAGCCAATTGTCACTTGATGGCACACCTCCATTTTATGACATGGCAGCCAGTTGTCACTTGATGGCACACCTCCATTATATGACATGGCAGACAATTGTTACTTGATGGCACACCTCCATTATATGACATGGAAGCCAATTGTCACTTCATGGCACACCTCCATTATATGACATGGCAGCCAATTGTCACTTGATGGCACAACTCCATTATATGATGTAACGGATCACCTGGCACCCCGACTGGGTACCTCCGTTGATGGATGCTCCTAGCACTTCTTGAGGATTCCAAGCACTCTAGCCGACAACAGAACCACCGCAGGACGAACCTCTCTTCCTTCCAGAGCGAAGCAGGAACGAGCTCTTAAAAGAGCTTAGGAGTGATTATAGCAAGGGAATATGCAGAGCATAGCAATCCCTTGTAGCAGATTCCCCCAATAAGAGACAGGACTCCAAATTGAGGGTGAAGTAGAACTGACAAAATCTTTATTTTACTTGGGACTAGCCCATTTGGTCATTACATTAACATTGCTGTGAAAACTCAATAAAATTACAAACAGTCAAATCATAGCAGGCAACATTCAGTGACTTATTATAACATAATTACATATTTATAAATAGGTGGGGAAGACCATAATTAACACAAATGTCTCTCCTGCATGCAGAATTAGCGATATGCAAATCTACCCGAATATGCAAATTACCAGTCTTGCTATTCAGGTAGTGCATATTACTGTTGCTACCAACAGAGGGCACTACACAAGCTCCATAGCCAAATCCACCTAAGGGGTAGCAATCCTCAGCAGTACAGGAGAGCAGGCAATACATCTCAGGGGCCATAGTCACATGGCAGGAGGCTGGCAATCAGTCTTCTCCAATGCCCAGTGGCAAGGCTGGTACCGCCACATTTCTCCCCTTTTCCAAACAGACTAACAGGGTATCTGACCTCCTGCCGGTCAGTGCCCTGGTAAGTCCAGCAACCCACCCACAAAGCACAAACAGTAATACAGCCTACCCACAATACATGGTTACTACACCTGGGTAAAAGATTAGCTCGTCCATGTCCAGGTGCCTCAACAAGGCTGTGTGGGGTACTGATAGGCTGCCTTGGTGGGTTGCTGAGTGCCAGCGCTACCACGGGAGTAGCCTGGTTGGAGCCATGCTGAAAAGAAGAGTTGGTAGGCTCCTCTCTCGGGATCTGGGGCTGCTGCTGGAGGGGGAGACCGACTGTCTCCCCTTTGGTTAAATAGTCCTGCTGCTGGAGGGGGAGACCGACTGTCTCCCCTTTGGCTAAACAGCCCTGCTGCTGGTGGACAGGACCGACTGTCCCTACCCCTAGTGGTGCATGTGCAGAGACCACGGTCCCATCTGCACTGTTGTGGAGCTTACTGTCTCCCCTTGGTGGGTTAAGCTGCTGCTGGGGAGAGGGGGTAACAAGCTCCTCTCCCATACATACTTTCAGCTGCTGGGGAGAGGGGGTAAAAAGCTCCTCTCCCATACATACTTTCAGCCGCTGGGGAGAGAGACTAACTGTCTCCTCTCCTAATGACACACACTGCTGCTGGGGAGGAAGGACGACACCTTCAGCTCCCTGTAACACACACTGCCGCTGGGGAGGAAGGACTGCACCTTCGGCTCCCTGAGACTCACTGGACTGCTGGGGAGAGGGACCAACTGTCTCCTCTCCTAAGGACACACACTGCCGCTTGGGAGGAAGGACTGCACCTTCGGCTCCCTGAGACTCACTGGACTGCTGGGAAGAGGGACCAACTGTCTCCTCTCCTAAGGACACACACTGCCGCTGGGGAGGAAGGACGGCACCTTCAGCTCCCTGGGATACATACTGCCGCTGGGGATCTGGGCCGACTGCCCAGCATCCCTGTAGGGCCGGTAGAGAGACCTCGGTCCCATCTCCACCTGCCAGCTGGGTGTCTTCCCAGGACAAGTCAATAAGATCTTCCATCTCTGGTGCTGGTTGGGACATATGTGGTACAGTACCAAGGTCCCCTGATAACAGGCTTGGTTGCTGGGGAGGAAGAACTAAACTCAATGCTTCCGGTGGCATACAGTCAATAAGCCCCATCATGTCAGAGACAGGCGGCGTTATACATTGGAATAGGCAAACATAATCCTGTTCTAGTTCCCACTCCCGGTTGGCAAGAAAAGATAGATCTGGCTGAATGGCATCGATCTCCGTAAGGTCCCAGTTGTCTGCCCGCTCAGCTCGGATGGACCAGAAGCGAGCAATGTCGGTGTCTCCGAACCAGAGACTAGTTTCAATAGTATCCCACAACAAACCAGGGCCATCGTAGTCTTCCCCCTCAATACACTTGTACTCGATCAGCCATGGGTAGAGGTTGTAAGCATGCCACCGCAGGGCCCGATAGGAATCATCCAGCCACACCTCAGTCTCAACTAGCGTCTCCAGTTCGCTTACCCATTCCTCTGAGGGCTGGTTTCCCAATAATGGCATCCGCAGCTCTAGTTGTTCTGCTTGGCGCTGGTTAGTGGTCAGGATTTCCTCGAACCGGAAGGGTCGAATTTCGTCGATGTCCTCCTTCCAGAGATCGGTACGAAGCGCCACCCTCCACTCTGTCTCTTTTTCCTCTGGGATAGGATACTCCATACTGCGCATCACATCCTGTAGTCGCTGCTGGAGCCTGGCATCAAAGGGAGATACTGCACAACCTTCCATCTCTGAAGTAGTGCTGGTTTTCCCAAGGCTAGGAAGCCATCCCACCGCTGCCACCAATGTAACGGATCACCTGGCACCCCGACTGGGTACCTCCGTTGATGGATGCTCCTAGCACTTCTTGAGGATTCCAAGCACTCTAGCCGACAACAGAACCACCGCAGGACGAACCTCTCTTCCTTCCAGAGCGAAGCAGGAACGAGCTCTTAAAAGAGCTTAGGAGTGATTATAGCAAGGGAATATGCAGAGCATAGCAATCCCTTGTAGCAGATTCCCCCAATAAGAGACAGGACTCCAAATTGAGGGTGAAGTAGAACTGACAAAATCTTTATTTTACTTGGGACTAGCCCATTTGGTCATTACATTAACATTGCTGTGAAAACTCAATAAAATTACAAACAGTCAAATCATAGCAGGCAACATTCAGTGACTTATTATAACATAATTACATATTTATAAATAGGTGGGGAAGACCATAATTAACACAAATGTCTCTCCTGCATGCAGAATTAGCGATATGCAAATCTACCCGAATATGCAAATTACCAGTCTTGCTATTCAGGTAGTGCATATTACTGTTGCTACCAACAGAGGGCACTACACAAGCTCCATAGCCAAATCCACCTAAGGGGTAGCAATCCTCAGCAGTACAGGAGAGCAGGCAATACATCTCAGGGGCCATAGTCACATGGCAGGAGGCTGGCAATCAGTCTTCTCCAATGCCCAGTGGCAAGGCTGGTACCGCCACATATGACATGGCAGCCAATTGTTACTTGATGGCACACCTCCATTTTATGACATGGCAGCTAATTGTTACTTGATGGCACACCTCCATTATATGACATGGCAGCCAATTGTCATTTGATGGCACACCTCCATTATATGACATGGCAGCCAATTGTCATTTGATGGCACACCTCCATTTTATGACATGGAAGCCAGTTGTCACGTGATGGCACACCTCCATTATATGACATGGCAGCCAATTGTCACTTGATGGCACACCTCCATTAAATGACATGGCAGCCAATATGTCACTTGATGGCACACCTCCATTTTATGACATGGCAGCCAATTGTCACTTGATGGCACACCTCCATTATATGACATGGCAGCAAATTGTCACTTGATGGCACACCTCCTTTATATGACATGGCAGCTAATTGTTACTTGATGGCACACCTCCGTTATATGACATGGCAGCCAATTGTCACTTGATGGCACACCTACATCATATGACATGGCAGCTAATTGTTACTTGATGGCACATCTCCATTATATGACATGGCAGCCAATTGTCACTTGATGGCACATCTCCATTTTATGACATGGCAGCCAGTTGTCACTTGATGGCACACCTCCATTATATGACATGGCAGCCAATTGTCACTTGATGGCACGCCTCCATTATATGACATGGCAGCCAATTGTCACTTGATGGCACACCTCCATTTCATGACATGGCAGCCAATTCTCACTTGATGGCACACCTCCATTATATGACATGGCAGCCAATTGTCACTTGATGGCACACCTCCATTATATGACATGGCAGCCAGTTGTTACTTGAAGGCATACCTCCATTATATGACATGGCAGCAAATTGTTACTTGATGACACATCTCCATTATATGACATGGCAGCCAATTGTCACTTGATGGCACACCTCCATTATATGACATGGCAGCCAAGTGTCACTTGATGGCACACCTCTATTTTATGACATGGCAGCCAGTTGTCACTTGATGGCACACCTCCATTATATGACATGGCAGCTAATTGTTACTTGATGGCACACCTCCATTATATGACATGGCAGCTAATTGTTACTTGATGGCACACCTCCATTATATGACATGGCAGCCAATTGTCACTTGATGGCACACCTCCATTATATGACATGGCAGCCAATTGTCACTTGATGGCACACCTCCATTATATGACATGGCAGCTAATTGTTTCTTGATGGCACACCTCCATTATATGACATGGCAGCCAATTGTCACTTGATGGCACACCTCCATTTTATGACATGGCAGCCAATTGTCACTTGATGGCACACCTCCATTTTATGACATGGCAGCCAGTTGTCACTTGATGGCACACCTCCATTATATGACATGGCAGCCAGTTGTTACTTGATGGCACACCTCCATTATATGACATGGCAGCCAGTTGTTACTTGATGGCACACCTCCATTATATGACATGGCAGCCAATTGTCACTTGATGGCACACCTCCATTATATGACATGGCAGCCAGTTGTTACTTGATGGCACACCTCCATTATATGACATGGCAGCCAATTGTCACTTGATGGCACACCTCCATTATATGACATGGCAGCCAGTTGTTACTTGAAGGCATACCTCCATTATATGACATGGCAGCAAATTGTTACTTGATGACACATCTCCATTATATGACATGGCAGCCAATTGTCACTTGATGGCACACCTCCATTATATGACATGGCAGCCAAGTGTCACTTGATGGCACACCTCTATTTTATGACACGGCAGCCAGTTGTCACTTGATGGCACACCTCCATTATATGACATGGCAGCTAATTGTTACTTGATGGCACACCTCCATTATATGACATGGCAGCCAATTGTCACTTGATGGCACACCTCCATTATATGACATGGCAGCTAATTGTTACTTGATGGCACACCTCCATTATATGACATGGCAGCCAATTGGCACTTGATGGCACACCTCCATTTTATGACATGGCAGCCAATTGTCACTTGATGGCACACCTCCATTTTATGACATGGCAGCCAGTTGTCACTTGATGGCACACCTCCATTATATGACATGGCAGCCAGTTGTTACTTGATGGCACACCTCCATTATATGACATGGCAGCCAGTTGTTACTTGATGGCACACCTCCATTATATGACATGGCAGCCAATTGTCACTTGATGGCACACCTCCATTATATGACATGGCAGCCAGTTGTTACTTGATGGCACACTTCCATTATCTGACATGGCAGCCAGTTGTCACTTGATAGCACACCTCCATTATACGACATGGCAGCCAAATGTTACTTGATGGCACACCTCAATTATATGACATGACAGCCAATTGTCACTTGATGGCACACCTCCATTTTAAGACATGGCAGACAGTTGTCACTTGATGGCACACCTCCATTTTATGACATGGCATCCAATTGTCAATTGATGGCACACCTCCATTATATGACATGGCAGCCAATTGTCACTTGATGGCACACCTCCATTATATGACATGGCAGCCAGTTGTTACTTGATGGCATACCTCCATTATATGACATGGCAGCCAATTGTTACTTGATGGCACACCTCCATTATATGACATGGCAGCTAATTGTTACTTGATGGCACACCTCCATTATATGACATGGCAGCCAGTTGTTACTTGATGGCACACCTCCATTATATGACATGGAAGCCAGTTGTTACTTGATGGCACACCTCCATTATATGACATGGCAGCCAATTGTCACTTGATGGCACACCTCCATTATATGACATGGCAGCCAGTTGTTACTTGATGGCACACTTCCATTATCTGACATGGCAGCCAGTTGTCACTTGATAGCACACCTCCATTATACGACATGGCAGCCAAATGTTACTTGATGGCACACCTCAATTATATGACATGGCAGCCAATTGTCACTTGATGGCACACCTCCATTTTAAGACATGGCAGACAGTTGTCACTTGATGGCACACCTCCATTTTATGACATGGCATCCAATTGTCAATTGATGGCACACCTCCATTATATGACATGACAGCCAGTTGTTACTTGATGGCACACCTCCATTATATGACATGGCAGCCAATTGTCACTTGATGGCACACCTCCATTATATGACATGGCAGCCAGTTGTTACTTGATGGCATACCTCCATTATATGACATGGCAGCCAATTGTTACTTGATGGCACACCTCCATTATATGACATGGCAGCCAGTTGTTACTTGATGGCACACCTCCATTATATGACATGGCAGCCAATTGTCACTTGATGGCACACCTCCATTATATGACATGGCAGCCAGTTGTTACTTGATGGCACACTTCCATTATATGACATGGCAGCCAGTTGTCACTTGATAGCACACCTCCATTATACGACATGGCAGCCAAATGTTACTTGATGGCACACCTCAATTATATGACATGGCAGCCAATTGTCACTTGATGGCACACCTCCATTTTAAGACATGGCAGACAGTTGTCACTTGATGGCACACCTCCATTTTATGACATGGCATCCAATTGTCACTTGATGGCACACCTCCATTATATTACATGACAGCCAGTTGTTACTTGATGGCACACCTCTATTATATGACATGGCAGACAATTGTCACTTGATGGCACACCTCCATTATATGACATGGCAGCCAGTTGTTACTTGATGGCATACCTCCATTATATGACATGGCAGCCAATTGTTACTTGATGGCACACCTCCATTATATGACATGGCAGCCAAATGTTACTTGATGGCACACCTCCATTATATGACATGGCAGCCAATTGTCACTTGATGGCACACCTCCAATATATGACATGGCAGCCAATTGTCACTTGATGGCACACCTCCATTTTACGACATGGCAGCCAGTTGTTACTTGATGGCACACCTCCATTATATGACATGGCAGCCAGTTGTTACTTGATGGCACACCTCCATTATATGACATGGCAGCAAATTGTCACTTGATGGCACACCTCCATTATATGACATGGCAGCCAGTTGTTACTTGATGGCACACCTCCATTATATGACATGGCAGCCAGTTTTTACTTGATGGCATACCTCCATTATATGACATGGCAGCAAATTGTTACTTGATGGCACATCTCCATTATATGACATGGCAGCCAATTGTCACTTAATGCCATTATATGACATGCCAGCCAATTGTCACTTGATGGCACACCTCCATTTTATGACATGGCAGCCAGTTGTCACTTGATGGCACACCTCCATTATATGACATGGCAGCCAGTTGTTACTTGATGGCACACCTCCATTATATGACATGGCAGCCAGTTGTTACTTGATGGCACACCTCCATTATATGACATGGCAGCCAGTTGTTACTTGATGGCACACCTCCATTATATGACATGGCAGCCAATTGTCACTTGATGGCACACCTCCATTATATGACATGGCAGCCAGTTGTTACTTGATGGCACACTTCCATTATCTGACATGGCAGCCAGTTGTCACTTGATAGCACACCTCCATTATACGACATGGCAGCCAAATGTTACTTGATGGCACACCTCAATTATATGACATGGCAGCCAATTGTCACTTGATGGCACACCTCCATTTTAAGACATGGCAGACAGTTGTCACTTGATGGCACACCTCCATTTTGTGACATGGCATCCAATTGTCAATTGATGGCACACCTCCATTATATGACATGACAGCCAGTTGTTACTTGATGGCACACCTCCATTATATGACATGGCAGCCAATTGTCACTTGATGGCACACCTCCATTATATGACATGGCAGCCAGTTGTTACTTGATGGCATACCTCCATTATATGACATGGCAGCCAATTGTTACTTGATGGCACACCTCCATTATATGACATGGCAGCCAGTTGTTACTTGATGGCACACCTCCATTATATGACATGGCAGCCAATTGTCACTTGATGGCACACCTCCATTATATGACATGGCAGCCAGTTGTTACTTGATGGCACACTTCCATTATATTACATGGCAGCCAGTTGTCACTTGATAGCACACCTCCATTATACGACATGGCAGCCAAATGTTACTTGATGGCACACCTCAATTATATGACATGGCAGCCAATTGTCACTTGATGGCACACCTCCATTTTAAGACATGGCAGACAGTTGTCACTTGATGGCACACCTCCATTTTATGACATGGCATCCAATTGTCACTTGATGGCACACCTCCATTATATTACATGACAGCCAGTTGTTACTTGATGGCACACCTCTATTATATGACATGGCAGACAATTGTCACTTGATGGCACACCTCCATTATATGACATGGCAGCCAGTTGTTACTTGATGGCATACCTCCATTATATGACATGGCAGCCAATTGTTACTTGATGGCACACCTCCATTATATGACATGGCAGCCAAATGTTACTTGATGGCACACCTCCATTATATGACATGGCAGCCAATTGTCACTTGATGGCACACCTCCAATATATGACATGGCAGCCAATTGTCACTTGATGGCACACCTCCATTTTACGACATGGCAGCCAGTTGTTACTTGATGGCACACCTCCATTATATGACATGGCAGCCAGTTGTTACTTGATGGCACACCTCCATTATATGACATGGCAGCCAATTGTCACTTGATGGCACACCTCCATTATATGACATGGCAGCCAGTTGTTACTTGATGGCACACCTCCATTATATGACATGGCAGCCAGTTTTTACTTGATGGCATACCTCCATTATATGACATGGCAGCAAATTGTTACTTGATGGCACATCTCCATTATATGACATGGCAGCCAATTGTCACTTAATGCCATTATATGACATGCCAGCCAATTGTCACTTGATGGCACACCTCCATTTTATGACATGGCAGCCAGTTGTCACTTGATGGCACACCTCCATTATATGACATGGCAGACAATTGTTACTTGATGGCACACCTCCATTATATGACATGGAAGCCAATTGTCACTTCATGGCACACCTCGATTATATGACATGGCAGCCAATTGTCACTTGATGGCACAACTCCATTTTATGACATGGCATCCAATTGTCACTTGATGGCACACCTCCATTATATTACATGACAGCCAGTTGTTACTTGATGGCACACCTCCAATATATGACATGGCAGACAATTGTCACTTGATGGCACACCTCCATTATATGACATGGCAGCCAGTTGTTACTTGATGGCATACCTCCATTATATGACATGGCAGCCAATTGTTACTTGATGGCACACCTCCATTATATGACATGGCAGCCAAATGTTACTTGATGGCACACCTCCATTATATGACATGGCAGCCAATTGTCACTTGATGGCACACCTCCAATATATGACATGGCAGCCAATTGTCACTTGATGGCACACCTCCATTTTATGACATGGCAGCCAGTTGTTACTTGATGGCACACCTCCATTATATGACATGGCAGCCAGTTGTTACTTGATGGCACACCTCCATTATATGACATGGCAGCAAATTGTCACTTGATGGCACACCTCCATTATATGACATGGCAGCCAGTTGTTACTTGATGGCACACCTCCATTATATGACATGGCAGCCAGTTTTTACTTGATGGCATACCTCCATTATATGACATGGCAGCAAATTGTCACTTGATGGCACACCTCCATTATATGACATGGCAGCAAATTGTTACTTGATGGCACATCTCCATTATATGACATGGCAGCCAATCATCACTTAATGCCATTATATGACATGCCAGCCAATTGTCACTTGATGGCACACCTCCATTTTATGACATGGCAGCCAGTTGTCACTTAATGGCACACCTCCATTATATGACATGGCAGACAATTGTTACTTGATGGCACACCTCCATTATATGACATGGAAGCCAATTGTCACTTCATGGCACACCTCCATTATATGACATGGCAGCCAATTGTCACTTGATGGCACAACTCCATTATATGACATGGCAGCCAATTGTTACTTGATGGCACACCTCCATTTTATGACATGGCAGCTAATTGTTACTTGATGGCACACCTCCATTATATGACATGGCAGCCAATTGTCATTTGATGGCACACCTCCATTATATGACATGGCAGCCAATTGTCATTTGATGGCACACCTCCATTTTATGACATGGAAGCCAGTTGTCACGTGATGGCACACCTCCATTATATGACATGGCAGCCAATTGTCACTTGATGGCACACCTCCATTAAATGACATGGCAGCCAATATGTCACTTGATGGCACACCTCCATTTTATGACATGGCAGCCAATTGTCACTTGATGGCACACCTCCATTATATGACATGGCAGCAAATTGTCACTTGATGGCACACCTCCTTTATATGACATGGCAGCTAATTGTTACTTGATGGCACACCTCCGTTATATGACATGGCAGCCAATTGTCACTTGATGGCACACCTACATCATATGACATGGCAGCTAGTTGTTACTTGATGGCACATCTCCATTATATGACATGGCAGCCAATTGTCACTTGATGGCACATCTCCATTTTATGACATGGCAGCCAGTTGTCACTTGATGGCACACCTCCATTATATGACATGGCAGCCAGTTGTCACTTGATGGCACACCTCCATTATATGACATGGCAGCTAATTGTTACTTGATGGCACACCTCCATTATATGACATGGCAGCTAATTGTTACTTGATGGCACACCTCCATTATATGACATGGCAGCCAATTGTCACTTGATGGCACACCTCCATTATATGACATGGCAGCCAATTGTCACTTGATGGCACACCTCCATTATATGACATGGCAGCTAATTGTTTCTTGATGGCACACCTCCATTATATGACATGGCAGCCAATTGTCACTTGATGGCACACCTCCATTTTATGACATGGCAGCCAATTGTCACTTGATGGCACACCTCCATTTTATGACATTGCAGCCAGTTGTCACTTGATGGCACACCTCCATTATATGACATGGCAGCCAGTTGTTACTTGATGGCACACCTCCATTATATGACATGGCAGCCAGTTGTTACTTGATGGCACACCTCCATTATATGACATGGCAGCCAATTGTCACTTGATGGCACACCTCCATTATATGACATGGCAGCCAGTTGTTACTTGATGGCACACCTCCATTATATGACATGGCAGCCAATTGTCACTTGATGGCACACCTCCATTATATGACATGGCAGCCAGTTGTTACTTGAAGGCATACCTCCATTATATGACATGGCAGCAAATTGTTACTTGATGACACATCTCCATTATATGACATGGCAGCCAATTGTCACTTGATGGCACACCTCCATTATATGACATGGCAGCCAAGTGTCACTTGATGGCACACCTCTATTTTTTGACACGGCAGCCAGTTGTCACTTGATGGCACACCTCCATTATATGACATGGCAGCTAATTGTTACTTGATGGCACACCTCCATTATATGACATGGCAGCCAATTGTCACTTGATGGCACACCTCCATTATATGACATGGCAGCTAATTGTTACTTGATGGCACACCTCCATTATATGACATGGCAGCCAATTGTCACTTGATGGCACACCTCCATTTTATGACATGGCAGCCAATTGTCACTTGATGGCACACCTCCATTTTATGACATGGCAGCCAGTTGTCACTTGATGGCACACCTCCATTATATGACATGGCAGCCAGTTGTTACTTGATGGCACACCTCCATTATATGACATGGCAGCCTGTTGTTACTTGATGGCACACCTCCATTATATGACATGGCAGCCAATTGTCACTTGATGGCACACCTCCATTATATGACATGGCAGCCAGTTGTTACTTGATGGCACACTTCCATTATCTGACATGGCAGCCAGTTGTCACTTGATAGCACACCTCCATTATACGACATGGCAGCCAAATGTTACTTGATGGCACACCTCAATTATATGACATGGCAGCCAATTGTCACTTGATGGCACACCTCCATTTTAAGACATGGCAGACAGTTGTCACTTGATGGCACACCTCCATTTTATGACATGGCATCCAATTGTCAATTGATGGCACACCTCCATTATATGACATGACAGCCAGTTGTTACTTGATGGCACACCTCCATTATATGACATGGCAGCCAATTGTCACTTGATGGCACACCTCCATTATATGACATGGCAGCCAGTTGTTACTTGATGGCATACCTCCATTATATGACATGGCAGCCAATTGTTACTTGATGGCACACCTCCATTATATGACATGGCAGCCAGTTGTTACTTGATGGCACACCTCCATTATATGACATGGCAGCCAATTGTCACTTGATGGCACACCTCCATTATATGACATGGCAGCCAGTTGTTACTTGATGGCACACTTCCATTATATGACATGGCAGCCAGTTGTCACTTGATAGCACACCTCCATTATACGACATGGCAGCCAAATGTTACTTGATGGCACACCTCAATTATATGACATGGCAGCCAATTGTCACTTGATGGCACACCTCCATTTTAAGACATGGCAGACAGTTGTCACTTGATGGCACACCTCCATTTTATGACATGGCATCCAATTGTCACTTGATGGCACACCTCCATTATATTACATGACAGCCAGTTGTTACTTGATGGCACACCTCTATTATATGACATGGCAGACAATTGTCACTTGATGGCACACCTCCATTATATGACATGGCAGCCAGTTGTTACTTGATGGCATACCTCCATTATATGACATGGCAGCCAATTGTTACTTGATGGCACACCTCCATTATATGACATGGCAGCCAAATGTTACTTGATGGCACACCTCCATTATATGACATGGCAGCCAATTGTCACTTGATGGCACACCTCCAATATATGACATGGCAGCCAATTGTCACTTGATGGCACACCTCCATTTTACGACATGGCAGCCAGTTGTTACTTGATGGCACACCTCCATTATATGACATGGCAGCCAGTTGTTACTTGATGGCACACCTCCATTATATGACATGGCAGCAAATTGTCACTTGATGGCACACCTCCATTATATGACATGGCAGCCAGTTGTTACTTGATGGCACACCTCCATTATATGACATGGCAGCAAATTGTTACTTGATGGCACATCTCCATTATATGACATGGCAGCCAATTGTCACTTAATGCCATTATATGACATGCCAGCCAATTGTCACTTGATGGCACACCTCCATTTTATGACATGGCAGCCAGTTGTCACTTGATGGCACACCTCCATTATATGACATGGCAGACAATTGTTACTTGATGGCACACCTCCATTATATGACATGGAAGCCAATTGTCACTTCATGGCACACCTCCATTATATGACATGGCAGCCAATTGTCACTTGATGGCACAACTCCATTATATGACATGGCAGCCAATTGTTACTTGATGGCACACCTCCATTTTATGACATGGCAGCTAATTGTTACTTGATGGCACACCTCCATTATATGACATGGCAGCCAATTGTCATTTGATGGCACACCTCCATTATATGACATGGCAGCCAATTGTCATTTGATGGCACACCTCCATTTTATGACATGGAAGCCAGTTGTCACGTGATGGCACACCTCCATTATATGACATGGCAGCCAATTGTCACTTGATGGCACACCTCCATTAAATGACATGGCAGCCAATATGTCACTTGATGGCACACCTCCATTTTATGACATGGCAGCCAATTGTCACTTGATGGCACACCTCCATTATATGACATGGCAGCAAATTGTCACTTGATGGCACACCTCCTTTATATGACATGGCAGCTAATTGTTACTTGATGGCACACCTCCGTTATATGACATGGCAGCCAATTGTCACTTGATGGCACACCTACATCATATGACATGGCAGCTAATTGTTACTTGATGGCACATCTCCATTATATGACATGGCAGCCAATTGTCACTTGATGGCACATCTCCATTTTATGACACGGCAGCCAGTTGTCACTTGATGGCACACCTCCATTATATGACATGGCAGCCAATTGTCACTTGATGGCACACCTCCATTATATGACATGGCAGCCAATTGTCACTTGATGGCACACCTCCATTTTATGACATGGCAGCCAATTGTCACTTGATGGCACACCTCCATTATATGACATGGCAGCCAATTGTCACTTGATGGCACACCTCCATTATATGACATGGCAGCCAGTTGTTACTTGAAGGCATACCTCCATTATATGACATGGCAGCAAATTGTTACTTGATGACACATCTCCATTATATGACATGGCAGCCAATTGTCACTTGATGGCACACCTCCATTATATGACATGGCAGCCAAGTGTCACTTGATGGCACACCTCTATTTTATGACATGGCAGCCAGTTGTCACTTGATGGCACACCTCCATTATATGACATGGCAGCTAATTGTTACTTGATGGCACACCTCCATTATATGACATGGCAGCCAATTGTCACTTGATGGCACACCTCCATTATATGACATGGCAGCTAATTGTTACTTGATGGCACACCTCCATTATATGACATGGCAGCCAATTGTCACTTGATGGCACACCTCCATTTTATGACATGGCAGCCAATTGTCACTTGATGGCACACCTCCATTTTATGACATGGCAGCCAGTTGTCACTTGATGGCACACCTCCATTATATGACATGGCAGCCAGTTGTTACTTGATGGCACACCTCCATTATATGACATGGCAGCCAATTGTCACTTGATGGCACACCTCCATTATATGACATGGCAGCCAGTTGTTACTTGATGGCACACCTCCATTATATGACATGGCAGCCAATTGTCACTTGATGGCACACCTCCATTATATGACATGGCAGCCAGTTGTTACTTGAAGGCATACCTCCATTATATGACATGGCAGCAAATTGTTACTTGATGACACATCTCCATTATATGACATGGCAGCCAATTGTCACTTGATGGCACACCTCCATTATATGACATGGCAGCCAAGTGTCACTTGATGGCACACCTCTATTTTTTGACACGGCAGCCAGTTGTCACTTGATGGCACACCTCCATTATATGACATGGCAGCTAATTGTTACTTGATGGCACACCTCCATTATATGACATGGCAGCCAATTGTCACTTGATGGCACACCTCCATTATATGACATGGCAGCTAATTGTTACTTGATGGCACACCTCCATTATATGACATGGCAGCCAATTGTCACTTGATGGCACACCTCCATTTTATGACATGGCAGCCAATTGTCACTTGATGGCACACCTCCATTTTATGACATGGCAGCCAGTTGTCACTTGATGGCACACCTCCATTATATGACATGGCAGCCAGTTGTTACTTGATGGCACACCTCCATTATATGACATGGCAGCCTGTTGTTACTTGATGGCACACCTCCATTATATGACATGGCAGCCAATTGTCACTTGATGGCACACCTCCATTATATGACATGGCAGCCAGTTGTTACTTGATGGCACACTTCCATTATCTGACATGGCAGCCAGTTGTCACTTGATAGCACACCTCCATTATACGACATGGCAGCCAAATGTTACTTGATGGCACACCTCAATTATATGACATGGCAGCCAATTGTCACTTGATGGCACACCTCCATTTTAAGACATGGCAGACAGTTGTCACTTGATGGCACACCTCCATTTTATGACATGGCATCCAATTGTCAATTGATGGCACACCTCCATTATATGACATGACAGCCAGTTGTTACTTGATGGCACACCTCCATTATATGACATGGCAGCCAATTGTCACTTGATGGCACACCTCCATTATATGACATGGCAGCCAGTTGTTACTTGATGGCATACCTCCATTATATGACATGGCAGCCAATTGTTACTTGATGGCACACCTCCATTATATGACATGGCAGCCAGTTGTTACTTGATGGCACACCTCCATTATATGACATGGCAGCCAATTGTCACTTGATGGCACACCTCCATTATATGACATGGCAGCCAGTTGTTACTTGATGGCACACTTCCATTATATGACATGGCAGCCAGTTGTCACTTGATAGCACACCTCCATTATACGACATGGCAGCCAAATGTTACTTGATGGCACACCTCAATTATATGACATGGCAGCCAATTGTCACTTGATGGCACACCTCCATTTTAAGACATGGCAGACAGTTGTCACTTGATGGCACACCTCCATTTTATGACATGGCATCCAATTGTCACTTGATGGCACACCTCCATTATATTACATGACAGCCAGTTGTTACTTGATGGCACACCTCTATTATATGACATGGCAGACAATTGTCACTTGATGGCACACCTCCATTATATGACATGGCAGCCAGTTGTTACTTGATGGCATACCTCCATTATATGACATGGCAGCCAATTGTTACTTGATGGCACACCTCCATTATATGACATGGCAGCCAAATGTTACTTGATGGCACACCTCCATTATATGACATGGCAGCCAATTGTCACTTGATGGCACACCTCCAATATATGACATGGCAGCCAATTGTCACTTGATGGCACACCTCCATTTTACGACATGGCAGCCAGTTGTTACTTGATGGCACACCTCCATTATATGACATGGCAGCCAGTTGTTACTTGATGGCACACCTCCATTATATGACATGGCAGCAAATTGTCACTTGATGGCACACCTCCATTATATGACATGGCAGCCAGTTGTTACTTGATGGCACACCTCCATTATATGACATGGCAGCAAATTGTTACTTGATGGCACATCTCCATTATATGACATGGCAGCCAATTGTCACTTAATGCCATTATATGACATGCCAGCCAATTGTCACTTGATGGCACACCTCCATTTTATGACATGGCAGCCAGTTGTCACTTGATGGCACACCTCCATTATATGACATGGCAGACAATTGTTACTTGATGGCACACCTCCATTATATGACATGGAAGCCAATTGTCACTTCATGGCACACCTCCATTATATGACATGGCAGCCAATTGTCACTTGATGGCACAACTCCATTATATGACATGGCAGCCAATTGTTACTTGATGGCACACCTCCATTTTATGACATGGCAGCTAATTGTTACTTGATGGCACACCTCCATTATATGACATGGCAGCCAATTGTCATTTGATGGCACACCTCCATTATATGACATGGCAGCCAATTGTCATTTGATGGCACACCTCCATTTTATGACATGGAAGCCAGTTGTCACGTGATGGCACACCTCCATTATATGACATGGCAGCCAATTGTCACTTGATGGCACACCTCCATTAAATGACATGGCAGCCAATATGTCACTTGATGGCACACCTCCATTTTATGACATGGCAGCCAATTGTCACTTGATGGCACACCTCCATTATATGACATGGCAGCAAATTGTCACTTGATGGCACACCTCCTTTATATGACATGGCAGCTAATTGTTACTTGATGGCACACCTCCGTTATATGACATGGCAGCCAATTGTCACTTGATGGCACACCTACATCATATGACATGGCAGCTAATTGTTACTTGATGGCACATCTCCATTATATGACATGGCAGCCAATTGTCACTTGATGGCACATCTCCATTTTATGA
Source organism: Pelobates fuscus (assembly GCF_036172605.1). Taxonomy (NCBI): domain Eukaryota; kingdom Metazoa; phylum Chordata; class Amphibia; order Anura; family Pelobatidae; genus Pelobates; species Pelobates fuscus. The sequence goes on from NC_086318.1 coordinate 414,968,997, forward strand.
CACGGCAGCCAGTTGTCACTTGATGGCACACCTCCATTATATGACATGGCAGCCAATTGTCACTTGATGGCACACCTCCATTATATGACATGGCAGCCAATTGTCACTTGATGGCACACCTCCATTTTATGACATGGCAGCCAATTGTCACTTGATGGCACACCTCCATTATATGACATGGCAGCCAATTGTCACTTGATGGCACACCTCCATTATATGACATGGCAGCCAGTTGTTACTTGAAGGCATACCTCCATTATATGACATGGCAGCAAATTGTTACTTGATGACACATCTCCATTATATGACATGGCAGCCAATTGTCACTTGATGGCACACCTCCATTATATGACATGGCAGCCAAGTGTCACTTGATGGCACACCTCTATTTTATGACATGGCAGCCAGTTGTCACTTGATGGCACACCTCCATTATATGACATGGCAGCTAATTGTTACTTGATGGCACACCTCCATTATATGACATGGCAGCCAATTGTCACTTGATGGCACACCTCCATTATATGACATGGCAGCTAATTGTTACTTGATGGCACACCTCCATTATATGACATGGCAGCCAATTGTCACTTGATGGCACACCTCCATTTTATGACATGGCAGCCAATTGTCACTTGATGGCACACCTCCATTTTATGACATGGCAGCCAGTTGTCACTTGATGGCACACCTCCATTATATGACATGGCAGCCAGTTGTTACTTGATGGCACACCTCCATTATATGACATGGCAGCCAGTTGTTACTTGATGGCACACCTCCATTATATGACATGGCAGCCAATTGTCACTTGATGGCACACCTCCATTATATGACATGGCAGCCAGTTGTTACTTGATGGCACACCTCCATTATATGACATGGCAGCCAATTGTCACTTGATGGCACACCTCCATTATATGACATGGCAGCCAGTTGTTACTTGAAGGCATACCTCCATTATATGACATGGCAGCAAATTGTTACTTGATGACACATCTCCATTATATGACATGGCAGCCAATTGTCACTTGATGGCACACCTCCATTATATGACATGGCAGCCAAGTGTCACTTGATGGCACACCTCTATTTTATGACATGGCAGCCAGTTGTCACTTGATGGCACACCTCCATTATATGACATGGCAGCTAATTGTTACTTGATGGCACACCTCCATTATATGACATGGCAGCCAATTGTCACTTGATGGCACACCTCCATTATATGACATGGCAGCTAATTGTTACTTGATGGCACACCTCCATTATATGACATGGCAGCCAATTGTCACTTGATGGCACACCTCCATTTTATGACATGGCAGCCAATTGTCACTTGATGGCACACCTCCATTTTATGACATGGCAGCCAGTTGTCACTTGATGGCACACCTCCATTATATGACATGGCAGCCAGTTGTTACTTGATGGCACACCTCCATTATATGACATGGCAGCCAGTTGTTACTTGATGGCACACCTCCATTATATGACATGGCAGCCAATTGTCACTTGATGGCACACCTCCATTATATGACATGGCAGCCAGTTGTTACTTGATGGCACACTTCCATTATCTGACATGGCAGCCAGTTGTCACTTGATAGCACACCTCCATTATACGACATGGCAGCCAAATGTTACTTGATGGCACACCTCAATTATATGACATGGCAGCCAATTGTCACTTGATGGCACACCTCCATTTTAAGACATGGCAGACAGTTGTCACTTGATGGCACACCTCCATTTTATGACATGGCATCCAATTGTCAATTGATGGCACACCTCCATTATATGACATGACAGCCAGTTGTTACTTGATGGCACACCTCCATTATATGACATGGCAGCCAATTGTCACTTGATGGCACACCTCCATTATATGACATGTCAGCCAGTGGTTACTTGATGGCATACCTCCATTATATGACATGGCAGCCAATTGTTACTTGATGGCACACCTCCATTATATGACATGGCAGCCAATTGTTACTTGATGGCACACCTCCATTATATGACATGGCAGCCAATTGTCACTTGATGGCACACCTCCAATATATGACATGGCAGCCAATTGTCACTTGATGGCACACCTCCATTTTATGACATGGCAGCCAGTTGTTACTTGATGGCACACCTCCATTATATGACATGGCAGCCAGTTGTTACTTGATGGCACACCTCCATTATATGACATGGCAGCCAATTGTCACTTGATGGCACACCTCCATTATATGACATGGCAGCCAGTTGTTACTTGATGGCACACCTCCATTATATGACAAGGCAGCCAGTTGTCACTTGATGGCACACCTCCATTATACGACATGGCAGCCAATTGATACTTGATGGCACACCTCCATTATATGACATGGCAGCCAATTGTCACTTGATGGCACACCTCCATTATACGACATGGCAGCCAATTGATACTTGATGGCACACCTCCATTATATGACATGGCAGCCAATTGTCACTTGATGGCACACCTCCATTTTATGACATGGCAGACAGTTGTCACTTGATGGCACACCTCCATTTTATGACATGGCAGCCAATTGTCACTTGATGGCACACCTCCATTATATGACATGGCAGCCAGTTGTTACTTGATGGCACACCTCCATTATATGACATGGCAGCCAAATGTTACTTGATGGCACACCTCCATTATATGACATGGCAGCCAATTGTCACTTGATGGCACACCTCCAATATATGACATGGCAGCCAATTGTCACTTGATGGCACACCTCCATTTTACGACATGGCAGCCAGTTGTTACTTGATGGCACACCTCCATTATATGACATGGCAGCCAGTTGTTACTTGATGGCACACCTACATTATATGACATGGCAGCAAATTGTCACTTGATGGCACACCTCCATTATATGACATGGCAGCCAGTTGTTACTTGATGGCACACCTCCATTATATGACATGGCAGCCAGTTTTTACTTGATGGCATACCTCCATTATATGACATGGCAGCAAATTGTTACTTGATGGCACATCTCCATTATATGACATGGCAGCCAATTGTCACTTAATGCCATTATATGACATGCCAGCCAATTGTCACTTGATGGCACACCTCCATTTTATGACATGGCAGCCAGTTGTCACTTGATGGCACACCTCCATTATATGACATGGCAGACAATTGTTACTTGATGGCACACCTCCATTATATGACATGGAAGCCAATTGTCACTTCATGGCACACCTCCATTATATGACATGGCAGCCAATTGTCACTTGATGGCACAACTCCATTATATGACATGGCAGCCAATTGTTACTTGATGGCACACCTCCATTTTATGACATGGCAGCTAATTGTTACTTGATGGCACACCTCCATTATATGACATGGCAGCCAATTGTCATTTGATGGCACACCTCCATTATATGACATGGCAGCCAATTGTCATTTGATGGCACACCTCCATTTTATGACATGGAAGCCAGTTGTCACGTGATGGCACACCTCCATTATATGACATGGCAGCCAATTGTCACTTGATGGCACACCTCCATTAAATGACATGGCAGCCAATATGTCACTTGATGGCACACCTCCATTTTATGACATGGCAGCCAATTGTAACTTGATGGCACACCTCCATTATATGACATGGCAGCAAATTGTCACTTGATGGCACACCTCCTTTATATGACATGGCAGCTAATTGTTACTTGATGGCACACCTCCGTTATATGACATGGCAGCCAATTGTCACTTGATGGCACACCTACATCATATGACATGGCAGCTAATTGTTACTTGATGGCACATCTCCATTATATGACATGGCAGCCAATTGTCACTTGATGGCACATCTCCATTTTATGACATGGCAGCCAGTTGTCACTTGATGGCACACCTCCATTATATGACATGGCAGCCAATTGTCACTTGATGGCACACCTCCATTATATGACATGGCAGCCAATTGTCACTTGATGGCACACCTCCATTTTATGACATGGCAGCCAATTGTCACTTGATGGCACACCTCCATTATATGACATGGCAGCCAATTGTCACTTGATGGCACACCTCCATTATATGACATGGCAGCCAGTTGTTACTTGAAGGCATACCTCCATTATATGACATGGCAGCAAATTGTTACTTGATGACACATCTCCATTATATGACATGGCAGCCAATTGTCACTTGATGGCACACCTCCATTATATGACATGGCAGCCAAGTGTCACTTGATGGCACACCTCTATTTTATGACATGGCAGCCAGTTGTCACTTGATGGCACACCTCCATTATATGACATGGCAGCTAATTGTTACTTGATGGCACACCTCCATTATATGACATGGCAGCCAATTGTCACTTGATGGCACACCTCAATTATATGACATGGCAGCTAATTGTTACTTGATGGCACACCTCCATTATATGACATGGCAGCCAATTGTCACTTGATGGCACACCTCCATTTTATGACATGGCAGCCAATTGTCACTTGATGGCACACCTCCATTTTATGACATGGCAGCCAGTTGTCACTTGATGGCACACCTCCATTATATGACATGGCAGCCAGTTGTTACTTGATGGCACACCTCCATTATATGACATGGCAGCCAGTTGTTACTTGATGGCACACCTCCATTATATGACATGGCAGCCAATTGTCACTTGATGGCACACCTCCATTATATGACATGGCAGCCAGTTGTTACTTGATGGCACACCTCCATTATATGACATGGCAGCCAATTGTCACTTGATGGCACACCTCCATTATATGACATGGCAGCCAGTTGTTACTTGAAGGCATACCTCCATTATATGACATGGCAGCAAATTGTTACTTGATGACACATCTCCATTATATGACATGGCAGCCAATTGTCACTTGATGGCACACCTCCATTATATGACATGGCAGCCAAGTGTCACTTGATGGCACACCTCTATTTTATGACATGGCAGCCAGTTGTCACTTGATGGCACACCTCCATTATATGACATGGCAGCTAATTGTTACTTGATGGCACACCTCCATTATATGACATGGCAGCCAATTGTCACTTGATGGCACACCTCCATTATATGACATGGCAGCTAATTGTTACTTGATGGCACACCTCCATTATATGACATGGCAGCCAATTGTCACTTGATGGCACACCTCCATTTTATGACATGGCAGCCAATTGTCACTTGATGGCACACCTCCATTTTATGACATGGCAGCCAGTTGTCACTTGATGGCACACCTCCATTATATGACATGGCAGCCAGTTGTTACTTGATGGCACACCTCCATTATATGACATGGCAGCCAGTTGTTACTTGATGGCACACCTCCATTATATGACATGGCAGCCAATTGTCACTTGAAGGCACACCTCCATTATATGACATGGCAGCCAGTTGTTACTTGATGGCACACTTCCATTATCTGACATGGCAGCCAGTTGTCACTTGATAGCACACCTCCATTATACGACATGGCAGCCAAATGTTACTTGATGGCACACCTCAATTATATGACATGGCAGCCAATTGTCACTTGATGGCACACCTCCATTTTAAGACATGGCAGACAGTTGTCACTTGATGGCACACCTCCATTTTATGACATGGCATCCAATTGTCAATTGATGGCACACCTCCATTATATGACATGACAGCCAGTTGTTACTTGATGGCACACCTCCATTATATGACATGGCAGCCAATTGTCACTTGATGGCACACCTCCATTATATGACATGTCAGCCAGTGGTTACTTGATGGCATACCTCCATTATATGACATGGCAGCCAATTGTTACTTGATGGCACACCTCCATTATATGACATGGCAGCCAATTGTTACTTGATGGCACACCTCCATTATATGACATGGCAGCCAATTGTCACTTGATGGCACACCTCCAATATATGACATGGCAGCCAATTGTCACTTGATGGCACACCTCCATTTTATGACATGGCAGCCAGTTGTTACTTGATGGCACACCTCCATTATATGACATGGCAGCCAGTTGTTACTTGATGGCACACCTCCATTATATGACATGGCAGCCAATTGTCACTTGATGGCACACCTCCATTATATGACATGGCAGCCAGTTGTTACTTGATGGCACACCTCCATTATATGACAAGGCAGCCAGTTGTCACTTGATGGCACACCTCTAATATATGACATGGCAGCCAATTGTCACTTGATGGCACACCTCCATTTTATGACATGGCAGCCAGTTGTTACTTGATGGCACACCTCCATTATATGACATGGCAGCCAGTTGTTACTTGATGGCACACCTCCATTATATGACATGGCAGCCAATTGTCACTTGATGGCACACCTCCATTATATGACATGGCAGCCAGTTGTTACTTGATGGCACACCTCCATTATATGACAAGGCAGCCAGTTGTCACTTGATGGCACACCTCCATTATACGACATGGCAGCCAATTGATACTTGATGGCACACCTCCATTATATGACATGGCAGCCAATTGTCACTTGATGGCACACCTCCATTTTATGACATGGCAGACAGTTGTCACTTGATGGCACACCTCCATTTTATGACATGGCAGCCAATTGTCACTTGATGGCACACCTCCATTATATGACATGGCAGCCAGTTGTTACTTGATGGCACACCTCCATTATATGACATGGCAGCAAATTGTTACTTGATGGCACACCTCCATTATATGACATGGCAGCCAATTGTCACTTGATGGCACACCTCCATTATATGACATGGCAGCTAATTGTCACTTGATGGCACACCTCCATTATATGACATGGCAGCCAATTGTCACTTGATGGCACACCTCCATTATATGACATGGCAGCCAATTGTCACTTGATGGCACACCTCCATTATATGACATGGCAGCCAATTGTCACTTGATGGCACACCTCCATTTTATGACATGGCAGCCAATTGTCACTTGATGGCACACCTCCATTATATGACATGGCAGCCAATTGTCACTTGATGGCACACCTCCATTATATGACATGGCAGCCAGTTGTTACTTGAAGGCATACCTCCATTATATGACATGGCAGCAAATTGTTACTTGATGGCACATCTCCATTATATGACATGGCAGCCAATTGTCACTTGATGGCACACCTCCATTATATGACATGGCAGCCAATTGTCACTTGATGGCACACCTCCATTATATGACATGGCAGCCAGTTGTTACTTGATGGCATACCTCCATTATATGACATGGCAGCCAATTGTTACTTGATGGCACACCTCCATTATATGACATGGCAGCCAATTGTCACTTGATGGCACAACTCCATTATATGACATGGCAGCTAATTGTCACTTGATGGCACACCTCCATTATATGACATGGCAGCCAATTGTCACTTGATGGCACAACTCCATTATATGACATGGCAGCCAATTGTTACTTGATGGCACACCTCCATTATATGACATGGCAGCTAATTGTTACTTGATGGCACACCTCCATTATATGACATGGCAGCCAATTGTCATTTGATGGCACACCTCCATTATATGACATGGCAGCCAATTGTCATTTGATGGCACACCTCCATTATATGACATGGCAGCCAATTGTCACTTGATGGCACACCTCCATTTTATGACATGGCAGCCAATTGTCACTTGATGGCACACCTCCATTTTATGACATGGCAGCCAGTTGTCACTTGATGGCACACCTCCATTATATGACATGGCAGCCAGTTCTTACTTGATGGCACACCTCCATTTTATGACATGGCAGCCAATTGTCACTTGATGGCACACCTCCATTATATGACATGGCAGCCAGTTGTTACTTGATGGCACACCTCCATTATATGACATGGCAGCCAATTGTTACTTGATGGCACACCTCCATTATATGACATGGCAGCCAATTGTCACTTGATGGCACACCTCCATTATATGACATGGCAGCTAATTGTCACTTGATGGCACACCTCCATTATATGACATGGCAGCCAATTGTCACTTGATGGCACAACTCCATTATATGACATTGCAGCCAATTGTCACTTGATGGCACACCTCCATTATATGACATGGCAGCCAATTGTCACTTGATGGCACACCTCCATTTTATGACATGGCAGCCAATTGTCACTTGATGGCACACCTCCATTATATGACATGGCAGCCAATTGTCACTTGATGGCACACCTCCATTATATGACATGGCAGCCAGTTGTTACTTGAAGGCATACCTCCATTATATGACATGGCAGCAAATTGTTACTTGATGGCACATCTCCATTATATGACATGGCAGCCAATTGTCACTTGATGGCACACCTCCATTATATGACATGGCAGCCAATTGTCACTTGATGGCACACCTCCATTATATGACATGGCAGCCAGTTTTTACTTGATGGCATACCTCCATTATATGACATGGCAGCCAATTGTTACTTGATGGCACACCTCCATTATATGACATGGCAGCCAATTGTCACTTGATGGCACAACTCCATTATATGACATGGCAGCTAATTGTCACTTGATGGCACACCTCCATTATATGATGTGACGAAGTGCCCTTCGCCACTTTGTCCTGGAGAGGCCTGCTTGCCTGCCTCCTCCCCTGCGACTATGGTCCTGGACTATATTGCACTGTAAACCCTGTATTCAGGCATATGGACTTGTATTAGACTGTCTTTTTCCCTTTATCTATGCTGTAGGTTTGGACTACTAATATAACCTAACAGCCAGGAGATTTAGGCGAATATATTGCATAAGAATCACATTACTGGAGAATACAGCCGTTCGCATGATTTCATGCGAATTCTTTGTGCTCTGAATAGGTGGCCGCCATTTCGGGACTTTTCCACGTGTTCGCGGCCATCTTGCGTGCGAACAGCGGTGTTTGCCTGTGAACGCATGGAACTGAAATCGGCAGCGCAAACAGGCGAATACCGCTAAGACCTCCAGACATCCAGAACTTCGCACGGAAACTACCGAACGACCGGCCGTTCGGTAGTTATACTTAACTTAGTATGGGGATTCTAGCGACCACAAAGATGCGAATGGATGGCAAGAATTTCGTCTATTTTACCGTGCGAACGGAGACCGACCGCAAGGCCAAAACTCATGGAACTATTTTCGGCTAGTTGGTCTGTGCGGTCGGTCAAAACTTTGGAGCCCTGTATCTCCCGAACCATCCATCCGAATGGGCTGATTTTTGGACAGACTGTTCCCCTGAACAAGGGCTATTGGGGGATACCAGATTTAAAGCTGTACCCCCTGTTTTTGGGGTACATCCAGAACTTGGGTAAAATAATGTATGTTTTAATTGGGTTATGTGCTTATCTGAGGGGAGGAGACGTGGGGGTGTTACCATGCATGTGATTGGTCAATTTCATCCTCCCCCTGGGAGTGTCCTGTATGTACCTGATCCTAATAAAAAGCAGGCTGGGTGTTCCAGTCCTCAGACCTCTTCTGACCCTCAATACGTAGCCGTGTCTCGTTATTGGAGGGAACTGCTATATCACACTGGGGATTGCTATGCGCTGCATATTCCCCTGAGCTCTTAATCACTTAGCTCTTTTAAGAGCTTGTTCCTGTTACGCTCTCCTGGAGGAGAGGTCTTCCCCACACGGTCCTGGAGGACAGAAGCCGATCCAGGGTGGAAGGAAGACGGCGCGGCTCCAGTTAAGCTACGGCGGTTGTGGAGCCTGCGGTGGTTGTGGTGTCGTCTGCAGTGCTTGGAGTCCTCTGAGAGCGCTAGGAGCATCCATCAACGGAGGGTACTCGGTCGGGGTACACGGAGCTCCGTTACATTGGTGGCAGCGGTGGGATGGCGTCCTAGTGCGAGGAGAAGCAGCTCAGAGACACGGGTAACGTTTGGAGTTACAATTGAGGGCAACGCTAGCCATTGGGCAGCGCCCCTGGCTACAACAGGATGGCTTCCCTAGTGCGAGGAACAGCATCCTGGGAACACCAAGCAAAACTGGACTATTGGTATAGTCACGTACAGTTTGACGCTATGCTGAAGCGGCGGTTGGCTATCTACGGGCCCCTCCTAACAGAGGAAATTGTACCAATAGTGAGGAGAGAACTGGCGGAGTATCTGCAGATGGAAGCAGAATATCGGGCAGTGAGGGCAAAGTATTCCGTCCCTGCGCCCCACCAACAGCGTGAGTTACAGGGGGCCGAAGGTGCCGTCCTTCCCCCCCAGCAGCAGTGTGTCCTACAGAGAGCAGAGACAGTTGGTCCCTCTCTACAGCAACAGGACAATGGTAAGGGAGCGGAGACAGGCGGTCTCCCTCCCCAGCGACAGTGTGTACCCCAGGGGGCCGAAGGTGCCGTCCTTCCCCCCCAGCAGCAGTATGTCCTGCAGAGAGCAGAGACAGTTGGTCCCTCTCTACAGCAACAGGACAATGGTAAGGGAGCGGAGACAGGCGGTCTCCCTCCCCAGCGACAGTGTGTACCCCAGGGGGCCGAAGGTGCCGTCCTTCCCCCTCAGCAGCAGTGTGTCCTGCAGAGAGCCGAGACAGTTGGTCCCTCTCTACAGCAACAGGACAATGTTACGGGAGTAGAGACAGGCGGTCTCCCTCTCCAGCGGCAGCCTGTGTGTCCGGGAAAGGAGCACAGCACCCCCTCTCCCCAGCGGCAGCTTACCCTAACAAGGGGAGACACCAATCCTCCAGACGGCGCAGATGGGACCGTGGTCTCTGTGCCTGACCTACAGGGATGCTGGACAGCCTTTCCAGATCCCCAACTACCCTCACCGGGACACCCAGAGGAGGGGGTAAGTACAAATTCCCCTCCCCAGCTAACTCCTAGCGTGGCACCAGGGTTAACGGAGGCGATGCTAACCCCTCCTGACGTCCAGGTTCCCTTAACTACTGAGCCGGATTATGGTCTCAGTACCCCAGCGGAAGAGCTGGCAGCTGGACAGAGCGCAGTCGGCCTCTGCCCTACCTTTGTCCCTGGTCCAGAGCCTGATGACCTGCAGGCTACCCCAGTAGAAGAGCTGGCAGCTGGGCAGAGTGCAGTCGGCCTCTGCCCTACCTTTTTCCCTGGTCCAGAGCCTGATGTCCTGCAGGCTACCCCAGCAGAAGAGCTGGCAGCTGGGCAGAGTGCAGTCGGCCTCTGCCCTACCTTTGTCCCTGGTCCAGAGCCTGATGTCCTGCAGGCTACCCCAGCAGAAGAGCTGGCATCTGGGCAGAGTGCAGTTGGCCTCTGCCCTTCAAGTACCCTCGGCATGTGGCCTCATTACCACAGCCAAATACCCAGGTGCAGTGACTGTGTGTTGTGGGTGGGCTGTTCCTGTACTTTGATGTTGTGGGGGGGCCACTCGGACATCTGTTTATTGTGGGTTGGTGGATCGACTAACGGAAGCACTGACCGACAGAAGGTCAGGTGCCTGGTTAGTCTTCCCCCCAAAGGGGAGATGTGTGACGAAGTGCCCTTCGCCACTTTGTCCTGGAGAGGCCTGCTTGCCTGCCTCCTCCCCTGCGACTATGGTCCTGGACTATATTGCACTGTAAACCCTGTATTCAGGCATATGGACTTGTATTAGACTGTCTTTTTCCCTTTATCTATGCTGTAGGTTTGGACTACTAATATAACCTAACAGCCAGGAGATTTAGGCGAATATATTGCATAAGAATCACATTACTGGAGAATACAGCCGTTCGCATGATTTCATGCGAATTCTTTGTGCTCTGAATAGGTGGCCGCCATTTCGGGACTTTTCCACGTGTTCGCGGCCATCTTGCGTGCGAACAGCGGTGTTTGCCTGTGAACGCATGGAACTGAAATCGGCAGCGCAAACAGGCGAATACCGCTAAGACCTCCAGACATCCAGAACTTCGCACGGAAACTACCGAACGACCGGCCGTTCGGTAGTTATACTTAACTTAGTATGGGGATTCTAGCGACCACAAAGATGCGAATGGATGGCAAGAATTTCGTCTATTTTACCGTGCGAACGGAGACCGACCGCAAGGCCAAAACTCATGGAACTATTTTCGGCTAGTTGGTCTGTGCGGTCGGTCAAAACTTTGGAGCCCTGTATCTCCCGAACCATCCATCCGAATGGGCTGATTTTTGGACAGACTGTTCCCCTGAACAAGGGCTATTGGGGGATACCAGATTTAAAGCTGTACCCCCTGTTTTTGGGGTACATCCAGAACTTGGGTAAAATAATGTATGTTTTAATTGGGTTATGTGCTTATCTGAGGGGAGGAGACGTGGGGGTGTTACCATGCATGTGATTGGTCAATTTCATCCTCCCCCTGGGAGTGTCCTGTATGTACCTGATCCTAATAAAAAGCAGGCTGGGTGTTCCAGTCCTCAGACCTCTTCTGACCCTCAATACGTAGCCGTGTCTCGTTATTGGAGGGAACTGCTATATCACACTGGGGATTGCTATGCGCTGCATATTCCCCTGAGCTCTTAATCACTTAGCTCTTTTAAGAGCTTGTTCCTGTTACGCTCTCCTGGAGGAGAGGTCTTCCCCACACGGTCCTGGAGGACAGAAGCCGATCCAGGGTGGAAGGAAGACGGCGCGGCTCCAGTTAAGCTACGGCGGTTGTGGAGCCTGCGGTGGTTGTGGTGTCGTCTGCAGTGCTTGGAGTCCTCTGAGAGCGCTAGGAGCATCCATCAACGGAGGGTACTCGGTCGGGGTACACGGAGCTCCGTTACATATGACATGGCAGCCAATTGTCACTTGATGGCACAACTCCATTATATGACATGGCAGCCAATTGTTACTTGATGGCACACCTCCATTTTATGACATGGCAGCTAATTATTACTTGATGGCACACCTCCATTATATGACATGGCAGCCAATTGTCATTTGATGGCACACCTCCATTATATGACATGGCAGCCAATTGTCATTTGATGGCACACCTCCATTATATGACATGGCAGCCAATTGTCACTTGATGGCACACCTCCATTTTATGACATGGCAGCCAATTGTCACTTGATGGCACACCTCCATTTTATGACATGGCAGCCAGTTGTCACTTGATGGCACACCTCCATTATATGACATGGCAGCCAGTTCTTACTTGATGGCACACCTCCATTTTATGACATGGCAGCCAATTGTCACTTGATGGCACACCTCCATTATATGACATGGCAGCCAGTTGTTACTTGATGGCACACCTCCATTATATGACATGGCAGCCAATTGTTACTTGATGGCACACCTCCATTATATGACATGGCAGCCAATTGTCACTTGATGGCACACCTCCATTATATGACATGGCAGCTAATTGTCACTTGATGGCACACCTCCATTATATGACATGGCAGCCAATTGTCACTTGATGGTACAACTCCATTATATGACATGGCAGCCAATTGTCACTTGATGGCACACCTCCATTTTATGACATGGCAGCTAATTATTACTTGATGGCACACCTCCATTATATGACATGGCAGCCAATTGTCACTTGATGGCACACCTCCATTATATGACATGGCAGCCAATTGTCACTTGATGGCACACCTCCATTTCATGACATGGCAGCCAGTTGTCACGTGATGGCACACCTCCATTATATGACATGGCAGCCAATTGTCACTTGATGGCACACCTCCATTTTATGACATGGCAGCCAGTTGTCACTTGATGGCACACCTCCATTATATGACATGGCAGCCAATTGTTGCTTGATGGCACACCTCCATTATATGACATGGCAGCCAATTGTCACTTGATGGCACACCTCCATTATATGACATGGCAGCCAGTTGTTACTTGATGGCACACCTCCATTATATGACATGGCAGCCAATTGTTACTTGATGGCACACCTCCATTATATGACATGGCAGCCAATTGTCACTTGATGGCACACCTCCATTATATGACATGGCAGCCAGTTCTTACTTGATGGCACACCTCCATTTTATGACATGGCAGCCAATTGTCACTTGATGGCACACCTCCATTATATGACATGGCAGCCAGTTGTTACTTGATGGCACACCTCCATTATATGACATGGCAGCCAATTGTTACTTGATGGCACACCTCCATTATATGACATGGCAGCCAATTGTCACTTGATGGCACACCTCCATTATATGACATGGCAGCAAATTGTCACTTGATGGCACATCTCCATTATATGACATGGCAGCCAATTGTCACTTGATGGCACACCTCCATTATATGACATGGCAGCCAATTGTCACTTGATGGCACACCTCCATTATATGACATGGCAGCCAGTTGTTACTTGATGGCATACCTCCATTATATGACATGGCAGCCAATTGTTACTTGATGGCACACCTCCATTATATGACATGGCAGCCAATTGTCACTTGATGGTACAACTCCATTATATGACATGGCAGCCAGTTGTTACTTGATGGCACACCTCCATTTTATGACATGGCAGCTAATTATTACTTGATGGCACACCTCCATTATATGACATGGCAGCCAATTGTCACTTGATGGCACACCTCCATTATATGACATGGCAGCCAATTGTCACTTGATGGCACACCTCCATTTCATGACATGGCAGCCAGTTGTCACGTGATGGCACACCTCCATTATATGACATGGCAGCCAATTGTCACTTGATGGCACACCTCCATTTTATGACATGGCAGCCAATTGTCACTTGATGGCACACCTCCATTTTATGACATGGCAGCCAGTTGTCACTTGATGGCACACCTCCATTATATGACATGGCAGCCAGTTCTTACTTGATGGCACACCTCCATTTTATGACATGGCAGCCAATTGTCACTTGATGGCACACCTCCATTATATGACATGGCAGCCAGTTGTTACTTGATGGCACACCTCCATTATATGACATGGCAGCCAATTGTTGCTTGATGGCACACCTCCATTATATGACATGGCAGCCAATTGTCACTTGATGGCACACCTCCATTATATGACATGGCAGCCAGTTGTTACTTGATGGCACACCTCCATTATATGACATGGCAGCCAATTGTTACTTGATGGCACACCTCCATTATATGACATGGCAGCCAATTGTCACTTGATGGCACACCTCCATTATATGACATGGCAGCCAGTTCTTACTTGATGGCACACCTCCATTTTATGACATGGCAGCCAATTGTCACTTGATGGCACACCTCCATTATATGACATGGCAGCCAGTTGTTACTTGATGGCACACCTCCATTATATGACATGGCAGCCAATTGTTACTTGATGGCACACCTCCATTATATGACATGGCAGCCAATTGTCACTTGATGGCACACCTCCATTATATGACATGGCAGCAAATTGTCACTTGATGGCACATCTCCATTATATGACATGGCAGCCAATTGTCACTTGATGGCACACCTCCATTATATGACATGGCAGCCAATTGTCACTTGATGGCACACCTCCATTATATGACATGGCAGCCAGTTGTTACTTGATGGCATACCTCCATTATATGACATGGCAGCCAATTGTTACTTGATGGCACACCTCCATTATATGACATGGCAGCCAATTGTCACTTGATGGCACAACTCCATTATATGACATGGCAGCTAATTGTCACTTGATGGCACACCTCCATTATATGACATGGCAGCCAATTGTCACTTGATGGCACACCTCCATTATATGACATGGCAGCCAGTTGTTACTTGATGGCATACCTCCATTATATGACATGGCAGCCAATTGTTACTTGATGGCACACCTCCATTATATGACATGGCAGCCAATTGTCACTTGATGGCACAACTCCATTATATGACATGGCAGCTAATTGTCACTTGATGGCACACCTCCATTATATGACATGGCAGCCAATTGTCACTTGATGGCACAACTCCATTATATGACATGGCAGCCAATTGTTACTTGATGGCACACCTCCATTATATGACATGGCAGCCAATTGTCACTTGATGGCACACCTCCATTATATGACATGGCAGCAAATTGTCACTTGATGGCACATCTCCATTATATGACATGGCAGCCAATTGTCACTTGATGGCACACCTCCATTATATGACATGGCAGCCAATTGTCACTTGATGGCACACCTCCATTATATGACATGGCAGCCAGTTGTTACTTGATGGCATACCTCCATTATATGACATGGCAGCCAATTGTTACTTGATGGCACACCTCCATTATATGACATGGCAGCCAATTGTCACTTGATGGCACAACTCCATTATATGACATGGCAGCTAATTGTCACTTGATGGCACACCTCCATTATATGACATGGCAGCCAATTGTCACTTGATGGCACAACTCCATTATATGACATGGCAGCCAATTGTTACTTGATGGCACACCTCCATTATATAACATGGCAGCCAATTGTCATTTGATGGCACACCTCCATTATATGACATGGCAGCCAATTGTCATTTGATGGCACACCTCCATTATATGACATGGCAGCCAATTGTCACTTGATGGCACACCTCCATTTTATGACATGGCAGCCAATTGTCACTTGATGGCACACCTCCATTTTATGACATGGCAGCCAGTTTTCACTTGATGGCACACCTCCATTATATGACATGGCAGCCAGTTCTTACTTGATGGCACACCTCCATTTTATGACATGGCAGCCAATTGTCACTTGATGGCACACCTCCATTATATGACATGGCAGCCAGTTGTTACTTGATGGCACACCTCCATTATATGACATGGCAGCCAATTGTTACTTGATGGCACACCTCCATTATATGACATGGCAGCCAATTGTCACTTGATGGCACACCTCCATTATATGACATGGCAGCTAATTGTCACTTGATGGCACACCTCCATTATATGACATGGCAGCCAATTGTCACTTGATGGTACAACTCCATTATATGACATGGCAGCCAATTGTTACTTGATGGCACACCTCCATTTTATGACATGGCAGCTAATTATTACTTGATGGCACACCTCCATTATATGACATGGCAGCCAATTGTCACTTGATGGCACACCTCCATTATATGACATGGCAGCCAATTGTCACTTGATGGCACACCTCCATTTTATGACATGGCAGCCAGTTGTCACTTGATGGCACACCTCCATTATATGACATGGCAGCCAGTTCTTACTTGATGGCACACCTCCATTTTATGACATGGCAGCCAATTGTCACTTGATGGCACACCTCCATTATATGACATGGCAGCCAGTTGTTACTTGATGGCACACCTCCATTATATGACATGGCAGCCAATTGTTACTTGATGGCACACCTCCATTATATGACATGGCAGCCAATTGTCACTTGATGGCACACCTCCATTATATGACATGGCAGCTAATTGTCACTTGATGGCACACCTCCATTATATGACATGGCAGCCAATTGTCACTTGATGGCACAACTCCATTATATGACATGGCAGCCAATTGTCACTTGATGGCACACCTCCATTTTATGACATGGCAGCCAATTGTCACTTGATGGCACACCTCCATTATATGACATGGCAGCCAATTGTCACTTGATGGCACACCTCCATTTCATGACATGGCAGCCAGTTGTCACGTGATGGCACACCTCCATTATATGACATGGCAGCCAATTGTCACTTGATGGCACACCTCCATTATATGACATGGCAGCCAATTTTCATTTGATGGCACACCTCCATTATATGACATGGCAGCCAATTGTCACTTGATGGCACACCTCCATTTTATGACATGGCAGCCAATTGTCACTTGATGGCACACCTCCATTTTATGACATGGCAGCCAGTTGTCACTTGATGGCACACCTCCATTATATGACATGGCAGCCAGTTCTTACTTGATGGCACACCTCCATTTTATGACATGGCAGCCAATTGTCACTTGATGGCACACCTCCATTATATGACATGGCAGCCAGTTGTTACTTGATGGCACACCTCCATTATATGACATGGCAGCCAATTGTTACTTGATGGCACACCTCCATTATATGACATGGCAGCCAATTGTCACTTGATGGCACACCTCCATTATATGACATGGCAGCTAATTGTCACTTGATGGCACACCTCCATTATATGACATGGCAGCCAATTGTCACTTGATGGCACAACTCCATTATATGACATGGCAGCCAATTGTCACTTGATGGCACACCTCCATTTTATGACATGGCAGCCAATTGTCACTTGATGGCACACCTCCATTATATGACATGGCAGCCAATTGTCACTTGATGGCACACCTCCATTATATGACATGGCAGCCAGTTGTTACTTGAAGGCATACCTCCATTATATGACATGGCAGCAAATTGTTACTTGATGGCACATCTCCATTATATGACATGGCAGCCAATTGTCACTTGATGGCACACCTCCATTATATGACATGGCAGCCAATTGTCACTTGATGGCACACCTCCATTATATGACATGGCAGCCAGTTGTTACTTGATGGCATACCTCCATTATATGACATGGCAGCCAATTGTTACTTGATGGCACACCTCCATTATATGACATGGCAGCCAATTGTCACTTGATGGCACAACTCCATTATATGACATGGCAGCTAATTGTCACTTGATGGCACACCTCCATTATATGACATGGCAGCCAATTGTCACTTGATGGCACAACTCCATTATATGACATGGCAGCCAATTGTTACTTGATGGCACACCTCCATTTTATGACATGGCAGCTAATTGTTACTTGATGGCACACCTCCATTATATAACATGGCAGCCAATTGTCATTTGATGGCACACCTCCATTATATGACATGGCAGCCAATTGTCATTTGATGGCACACCTCCATTATATGACATGGCAGCCAATTGTCTCTTGATGGCACACTTCCATTTTATGACATGGCAGCCAATTGTCACTTGATGGCACACCTCCATTTTATGACATGGCAGCCAGTTGTCACTTGATGGCACACCTCCATTATATGACATGGCAGCCAGTTCTTACTTGATGGCACACCTCCATTTTATGACATGGCAGCCAATTGTCACTTGATGGCACACCTCCATTATATGACATGGCAGCCAGTTGTTACTTGATGGCACACCTCCATTATATGACATGGCAGCCAATTGTTACTTGATGGCACACCTCCATTATATGACATGGCAGCCAATTGTCACTTGATGGCACACCTCCATTATATGACATGGCAGCTAATTGTCACTTGATGGCACACCTCCATTATATGACATGGCAGCCAATTGTCACTTGATGGTACAACTCCATTATATGACATGGCAGCCAATTGTTACTTGATGGCACACCTCCATTTTATGACATGGCAGCTAATTATTACTTGATGGCACACCTCCATTATATGACATGGCAGCCAATTGTCACTTGATGGCACACCTCCATTATATGACATGGCAGCCAATTGTCACTTGATGGCACACCTCCATTTCATGACATGGCAGCCAGTTGTCACGTGATGGCACACCTCCATTATATGACATGGCAGCCAATTGTCACTTGATGGCACACCTCCATTATATGACATGGCAGCCAATTGTCACTCTATGGCACACCTCCATTTTATGACATGGCAACCAATTGTCACTTGATGGCACACCTCCATTATATGACATGGCAGCTAATTGTCACTTGATGGCACACCTCCATTATATGACATGGCAGCCAATTGTCACTTGATGGCACAACTCCATTATATGACATGGCAGCCAATTGTTACTTGATGGCACACCTCCATTTCATGACATGGCAGCTAATTGTTACTTGATGGCACACCTCCATTATATGACATGGCAGCCAATTGTCACTTGATGGCACACCTCCATTATATGACATGGCAGCCAATTGTCACTTGATGGCACACCTCCATTTTATGACATGGCAGCCAGTTGTCACATGATGGTACACCTCCATTATATGACATGGCAGGCAATTGTCACTTGATGGCACACCTCCATTATATGACATGGCAGCCAATTGTCACTTGATGGCACACCTCCATTTTATGACATGGCAGCCAATTGTCACTTGATGGCACACCTCCATTATATGACATGGCAGCTAATTGTCACTTGATGGCACACCTCCATTATATGACATGGCAGCCAATTGTCACGTGATGGCACAACTCCATTATATGACATGGCAGCCAATTGTTACTTGATGGCACACCTCCATTTCATGACATGGCAGCTAATTGTTACTTGATGGCACACCTCCATTATATGACATAGAAGCCAATTGTCACTTGATGGCACACCTCCATTTTATGACATGGCAGCCAATTGTCACTTGATGGCACACCTCCATTATATGACATGGCAGCCAGTTGTTACTTGATGGCACACCTCCATTTCATGACATGGCAGCTAATTGTTACTTGATGGCACACCTCCATTATATGACATAGAAGCCAATTGTCACTTGATGGCACACCTCCATTTTATGACATGGCAGCCAATTGTTACTTGATGGCACACCTCCATTATATGACATGGCAGCCAATTGTCACTTGATGGCACACCTCCATTATATGACATGGCAGCTAATTGTCACTTGATGGCACACCTCCATTATATGACATGGCAGCCAATTGTCACTTGATGGCACAACTCCATTATATGACATGGCAGCCAATTGTCACTTGATGGCACACCTCCATTTTATGACATGGCAGCCAATTGTCACTTGATGGCACACCTCCATTATATGACATGGCAGCCAATTGTCACTTGATGGCACACCTCCATTATATGACATGGCAGCCAGTTGTTACTTGAAGGCATACCTCCATTATATGACATGGCAGCAAATTGTTACTTGATGGCACATCTCCATTATATGACATGGCAGCCAATTGTCACTTGATGGCACACCTCCATTATATGACATGGCAGCCAATTGTCACTTGATGGCACACCTCCATTATATGACATGGCAGCCAGTTGTTACTTGATGGCATACCTCCATTATATGACATGGCAGCCAATTGTTACTTGATGGCACACCTCCATTATATGACATGGCAGCCAATTGTCACTTGATGGCACAACTCCATTATATGACATGGCAGCTAATTGTCACTTGATGGCACACCTCCATTATATGACATGGCAGCCAATTGTCACTTGATGGCACAACTCCATTATATGACATGGCAGCCAATTGTTACTTGATGGCACACCTCCATTTTATGACATGGCAGCTAATTGTTACTTGATGGCACACCTCCATTATATAACATGGCAGCCAATTGTCATTTGATGGCACACCTCCATTATATGACATGGCAGCCAATTGTCATTTGATGGCACACCTCCATTATATGACATGGCAGCCAATTGTCTCTTGATGGCACACTTCCATTTTATGACATGGCAGCCAATTGTCACTTGATGGCACACCTCCATTTTATGACATGGCAGCCAGTTGTCACTTGATGGCACACCTCCATTATATGACATGGCAGCCAGTTGTCACTTGATGGCACACCTCCATTATATGACATGGCAGCCAGTTCTTACTTGATGGCACACCTCCATTTTATGACATGGCAGCCAATTGTCACTTGATGGCACACCTCCATTATATGACATGGCAGCTAATTGTCACTTGATGGCACACCTCCATTATATGACATGGCAGCCAATTGTCACGTGATGGCACAACTCCATTATATGACATGGCAGCCAATTGTTACTTGATGGCACACCTCCATTTCATGACATGGCAGCTAATTGTTACTTGATGGCACACCTCCATTATATGACATAGAAGCCAATTGTCACTTGATGGCACACCTCCATTTTATGACATGGCAGCCAATTGTCACTTGATGGCACACCTCCATTATATGACATGGCAGCTAATTGTCACTTGATGGCACACCTCCATTATATGACATGGCAGCTAATTGTCACTTGATGGCATACCTCAATTATATGACATGGCAGCCAATTGTCACTTGATGGCATACATCCATTTTATGACATGGCATCAAATTGTCACCTGATGGCACACATCCATTATTTGACATGGCAGCCAAGTGTCACTTGATGGCACACCTCCATTATATGACATGGCAGCCAAATGTCACTTGATGGCACACCTCCATTTTATGACATGGCAGCCAGTTGTCACGTGATGGCACACCTCCATTATATGACGTGGAAGCCAATTGTCACTTGATGGCACACCTCCATTATATGACATGGCAGCCAATTGTCACTTGATTGCACACCTACATTTTATGACATGGCAGCCAATTGTCACTTGATGGCACACCCCCATTATATGACATGGCAGCAAGTTGTCACTTGATGGCACACCTCCATTATATGAAATGGCAGCTAATTGTTACTTGATGGCACACCTCCATTATATGACATGGCAGCCAGTTGTCACGTGATGGCACACCTCCATTATATGACATGGCAGCCAATTGTCACTTGATGGCACACCTCCATTATATGACATGGCAGCCAATTGTCACTTGATGGCACACCTCCATTTTATGACATGGCAGCCAATTGTCACTTGATGGCACACCTCCATTATATGACATGGCAGCAAATTGTCACTTGATGGCACACCTCCATTATATGACATGGCAGCTTATTGTTACTTGATGGCACACCTCCATTATATGACATGGTAGCCAATTGTCACTTGATGGCACACCTACATCATATGACATGGCAGCTAATTGTTACTTGATGGCACACCTCCATTATATGACATGGCAGCCAATTGTCACTTGATGGCACACCCCCATTATATGACATGGCAGCAAATTGTCACTTGATGGCACACCTCCATTATATGAAATGGCAGCCAATTGTCACTTGATGGCACACCTCCATTTTATGACATGGCAGCCAATTGTCACTTGATGGCACAACTCCATTATATGACATGGCAGCCAATTGTTACTTGATGGCACACCTCCATTTTATGACATGGCAGCTAATTGTTACTTGATGGCACACCTCCATTATATGACATGGCAGCCAATTGTCACTTGATGGCACAACTACATCATATGACATGGCAGCTAATTGTTACTTGATGGCACATCTCCATTATATGACATGGCAGCCAATTGTCACTTGATGGCACACCTCCATTTTATGACATGGCAGCCAGTTGTCACTTGATGGCACACCTCCATTATATGACATGGCAGCCAATTGTCACTTGATGGCACACCTCCATTTTATGACAAGGCAGCCAATTGTCACTTGATGGCACACCTCCATTATATGACATGGCAGCCAATTGTCACTTGATGGCACACCTCCATTATATGACATGGCAGCCAGTTGTTACTTGAAGGCATACCTCCATTATATGACATGGCAGCAAATTGTTACTTGATGGCACATCTCCATTATATGACATGACATCCAATTGTCACTTGATGGCACACCTCCATTATATGACATGGCAGCCAAGTGTCACTTGATGGCACACCTCCATTTTATGACATGGCAGGCAGTTGTCACTTGATGGCACACCTCCATTATATGACATGGCAGCTAATTGTTACTTGATGGCACACCTCCATTATATGACATGGCAGCCAATTGTCACTTGATGGCACACCTCCATTATATGACATGGCAGCTAATTGATACTTGATGGCACACCTCCATTATATGACATGGCAGCCAATTGTCACTTGATGGCACACCTCCATTTTATGACATGGCAGCCAATTGTCACTTGATGGCACACCTCCATTTCATGACATGGCAGCCAGTTGTCACTTGATGGCACACCTCCATTATATGACATGGCAGCCAGTTGTTACTTGATGGCACACCTCCATTATATGACATGGCAGCCAATTGTTACTTGATGGCACTCCTCCATTATATGACATGGCAGCCAATTGTCACTTGATGGCACACCTCCATTATATGACATGGCAGCAAATTGTCACTTGATGGCACATCTCCATTATATGACATGGCAGCCAATTGTCACTTGATGGCACACCTCCATTATATGACATGGCAGCCAATTGTCACTTGATGGCACACCTCCATTATATGACATGGCAGCCAGTTGTTACTTGATGGCATACCTCCATTATATGACATGGCAGCCAATCGTTACTTGATGGCACACCTCCATTATATGACATGGCAGCCAATTGTCACTTGATGGCACAACTCCATTATGTGACATGGCAGCTAATTGTCACTTGTAACGGAGCTCCGTGTACTCCGACCGAGTACCCTCCGTTGATGGATGCTCCTAGCGCTCTCAGAGGACTCCAAGCACTGCAGACGACACCACAACCACCGCAGGCTCCACAACCGCCGTAGCTTAACTGGAGCCGCGCCGTCTTCCTTCCACCCTGGATCGGCTTCTGTCCTCCAGGACCGTGTGGGGAAGACCTCTCCTCCAGGAGAGCGTAACAGGAACAAGCTCTTAAAAGAGCTAAGTGATTAAGAGCTCAGGGGAATATGCAGCGCATAGCAATCCCCAGTGTGATATAGCAGTTCCCTCCAATAACGAGACACGGCTACGTATTGAGGGTCAGAAGAGGTCTGAGGTGCTGGAACACCCAGCCTGGTTTTTATTACCATTTTGAAAATACAGGACCACCCACAGGGCGGGACAAAACAACCAATCATACACGTACATCATTAAAACCACTCCCAGTAATTACACACAAAATCCTCCCCTATGTCTGTGATATAATTATGCTACACAAGGGATTAACATAATTATCACAGACAGTAAAAATACAGTTTTTACACAACATTCATAACTCCCAAAATATACATCACATTCGCATAAAAATACATATTCACAATCAATCCATTCAGGGGAACAACATACTCAAAAATCATACGAATTGGACCAGGGGTTCAGAAGTTAGTACAAATGTGCATTTGACCTTCTGGAAGCATGGTTTTACAGGGCCCTCTATCCTGGAGACAATGGGGGGAAGTAATTCAATTATCCAGGACTAGAGGCAGACTCCATTAACCACATGGTTGCAAAACAACATAAAACACTTTAAAATACATAAAGTCACATTTTACACATAACACACAGACATTTCACATATCCCCAGATAGCTGGGATCTGAGCGCACAAAACTACCGAATAGCGCGCAGATCCTATTCACACAGTTCAATTGCCATGGAGCTAAAGTCTTTCCCATAGTCTTTCATTATATGAATAGGCTCCATGGCATAGCCATCTGGGGTATCACCGCTCACACAGGGCCATAGTCATAAGGAAGGAGGCTGGCAAATAGGCTTCTCCACAATCCAGGGAAGCAGGGCAATTTCTCATTTAAAGGGCCAGTTACAAATAGCGATTTGTAACACATCTCCCCTTTGGGGGGAAGACTAACCAGGCATCTGACCTTCTGTCGGTCAGTGCCTCCGTTAGTCGATCCACCAACCCACAATAAACAGATGTCCGAGTAGCCCCCCCACAACATCAAAGTACAGGAACAGCCCACCCACAACACACAGTCACTGCACCTGGGTATTTGGCTGTGGTAATGAGGCCACATGCCGAGGGTACTTGAAGGGCAGAGGCCAACTGCACTCTGCCCAGATGCCAGCTCTTCTGCTGGGGTAGCCTGCAGGACATCAGGCTCTGGACCAGGGAAAAAGGTAGGGCAGAGGCCGACTGCAATCTGCCCAGCTGCCAGCTCTTCTGCTGGGGTAGCCTGCAGGACATCAGGCTCTGGACCAGGGACAAAGGTAGGGCAGAGGCCGACTGCACTCTGCCCAGCTGCCAGCTCTTCGGCTGGGGTAGCCTGCGGGACATCCGGCTCTGGACCAGGGACAAAGGTAGGGCAGAGGCCGACTGCACTCTGCCCAGCTGCCAGCTCGTCTGCTGGGATGCTTGGGACATAGTCCGGCTCAGTAGCCAAGGGAACATGGACGTCAGTAGGGGTTAACATTGCCTCTGTTAACTCTGGTGCCACGCTAGGAGTTACCTGGGGAGGGGAATTTGTACTTACCCCCTCCTCTGGGTGTCCCGGTGAGGGTAGTTGGGGATCTGGAAAGGCTGTCCAGCATCCCTGTAGGTCAGGCACAGAGACCACGGTCCCATCTGCGCCGTCTGGGGGATTGGTGTCTCCCCTTGTTAGGGTAAGCTGCCGCTGGGGAGAGGGTGTGCTGTGCTCCTTTCCCGGAAACACAGGCTGCCGCTGGAGAGGGAGACCGCCTGTCTCCACTCCCGTAACATTGTCCTGTTGCTGTAGAGAGGGACCAACTGTCTCTGCTCTCTGTAGGACACACTGCTGCTGGGGGGGAAGGTCGGCACCTTCGGCCCCCTGGGGTACACACTGCCGCTGAAGAGGGAGACCGCCTGTCTCCACTCCCTTACCATTGTCCTGTTGCTGTAGAGAGGGACCAACTGTCTCTGCTCTCTGTAGGACACACTGCTGCTGGGGGGGAAGGACGGCACCTTCGGCTCCCTGACACTCACTCTGGGGTTGGGGATCTTCCCAGTAAACCTCTACGATATCCTTCCAGCTGAAGGGCTCTAGACCTGGTTCTGCTTGTCGGGTAGGTTGGGGCTGCACGGAGCTGAGCAGGTGTAGGTAGTCTTGCTCCAGCTCCCACTCCCTTGTTACCAGGTGGGTCATGTCTTCTCTCACCTCGCGTTCGTCAGCCCAGACATACATGCCCATCCGGTAGTCGTAGATGTCCCAAAACCTAGACTCCTCCGTGCTGCCGAAATCAAGATCCTCCTCCATGGCATCCTGAAGTAGACCAGGACCATCATAATCATCCCCCTCCGGTAGGTCGTGCTCGGCCGTCCAGGGAGTAAGTCGAATGGTATGCCACCAGAGGGCCTGGTATGCGTTGTCTAGCCCGATCTCTCGCCATACCAGGGTCTCCAGTCTTGCCACCCACTCATCTAGGGGCTGCTCCCCCAATAGACATATTCGCATTGCCACACGCTTCTGTAGCCGCTGCTCATCACTGGGGAGGCCCTCACCTCGCCGCCACTGGGCCTCTTCCAGGGCATCATACCAGAGTTCCCTTCTGGCTGCATCCCTGTAATCTGCGGCCTCCTTCTCCTCCTCATCATGGAACGCTGTCCGCAAACCAGCTGATTCCATCCTGTTGTAGCCAGGGGCGCTGCCCAATGGCTAGCGTTGCCCTCAATTGTAACTCCAAACGTTACCAGTGTCTCTGAGCTGCTTCTCCTCGCACTAGGACGCCATCCCACCACTGCCACCAATGTAACGGAGCTCCGTGTACTCCGACCGAGTACCCTCCGTTGATGGATGCTCCTAGCGCTCTCAGAGGACTCCAAGCACTGCAGACGACACCACAACCACCGCAGGCTCCACAACCGCCGTAGCTTAACTGGAGCCGCGCCGTCTTCCTTCCACCCTGGATCGGCTTCTGTCCTCCAGGACCGTGTGGGGAAGACCTCTCCTCCAGGAGAGCGTAACAGGAACAAGCTCTTAAAAGAGCTAAGTGATTAAGAGCTCAGGGGAATATGCAGCGCATAGCAATCCCCAGTGTGATATAGCAGTTCCCTCCAATAACGAGACACGGCTACGTATTGAGGGTCAGAAGAGGTCTGAGGTGCTGGAACACCCAGCCTGGTTTTTATTACCATTTTGAAAATACAGGACCACCCACAGGGCGGGACAAAACAACCAATCATACACGTACATCATTAAAACCACTCCCAGTAATTACACACAAAATCCTCCCCTATGTCTGTGATATAATTATGCTACACAAGGGATTAACATAATTATCACAGACAGTAAAAATACAGTTTTTACACAACATTCATAACTCCCAAAATATACATCACATTCGCATAAAAATACATATTCACAATCAATCCATTCAGGGGAACAACATACTCAAAAATCATACGAATTGGACCAGGGGTTCAGAAGTTAGTACAAATGTGCATTTGACCTTCTGGAAGCATGGTTTTACAGGGCCCTCTATCCTGGAGACAATGGGGGGAAGTAATTCAATTATCCAGGACTAGAGGCAGACTCCATTAACCACATGGTTGCAAAACAACATAAAACACTTTAAAATACATAAAGTCACATTTTACACATAACACACAGACATTTCACATATCCCCAGATAGCTGGGATCTGAGCGCACAAAACTACCGAATAGCGCGCAGATCCTATTCACACAGTTCAATTGCCATGGAGCTAAAGTCTTTCCCATAGTCTTTCATTATATGAATAGGCTCCATGGCATAGCCATCTGGGGTATCACCGCACACACAGGGCCATAGTCATAAGGAAGGAGGCTGGCAAATAGGCTTCTCCACAATCCAGGGAAGCAGGGCAATTTCTCATTTAAAGGGCCAGTTACAAATAGCGATTTGTAACATCACTTGATGGCACACCTCCATTATATGACATGGCAGCCAATTGTCACTTGATGGCACAACTCCATTATATGACATGGCAGCCAATTGTTACTTGATGGCACACCTCCATTTTATGACATGGCAGCTAATTGTTACTTGATGGCACACCTCCATTATATAACATGGCAGCCAATTGTCATTTGATGGCACACCTCCATTTTATGACATGGCAGCCAATTGTCACTTGATGGCACACCTCCATTTTATGACATGGCAGCCAGTTGTCACTTGATGGCACACCTCCATTATATGACATGGCAGCCAGTTCATACTTGATGGCACACCTCCATTTTATGACATGGCAGCCAATTGTCACTTGATGGCACACCTCCATTATATGACATGGCAGCCAATTGTTACTTGATGGCACACCTCCATTATATGACATGGCAGCCAATTGTCACTTGATGGCACACCTCCATTATATGACATGGCAGCTAATTGTCACTTGATGGCACACCTCCATTATATGACATGGCAGCCAATTGTCACTTGATGGTACAACTCCATTATATGACATGGCAGCCAATTGTTACTTGATGGCACACCTCCATTTTATGACATGGCAGCTAATTATTACTTGATGGCACACCTCCATTATATGACATGGCAGCCAATTGTCACTTGATGGCACACCTCCATTATATGACATGGCAGCCAATTGTCACTTGATGGCACACCTCCATTTCATGACATGGCAGCCAGTTGTCACGTGATGGCACACCTCCATTATATGACATGGCAGCCAATTGTCACTTGATGGCACACCTCCATTATATGACATGGCAGCCAATTTTCATTTGATGGCACACCTCCATTATATGACATGGCAGCCAATTGTCACTTGATGGCACACCTCCATTTTATGACATGGCAGCCAATTGTCACTTGATGGCACACCTCCATTTTATGACATGGCAGCCAATTGTCACTTGATGGCACACCTCCATTATATGACATGGCAGCCAATTGTCACTTGATGGCACACCTCCATTATATGACATGGCAGCCAGTTGTTACTTGAAGGCATACCTCCATTATATGACATGGCAGCAAATTGTTACTTGATGGCACATCTCCATTATATGACATGGCAGCCAATTGTCACTTGATGGCACACCTCCATTATATGACATGGCAGCCAGTTGTCACTTGATGGCACACCTCCATTATATGACATGGCAGCCAGTTGTTACTTGATGGCATACCTCCATTATATGACATGGCAGCCAATTGTTACTTGATGGCACACCTCCATTATATGACATGGCAGCCAATTGTCACTTGATGGCACAACTCCATTATATGACATGGCAGCTAATTGTCACTTGATGGCACACCTCCATTATATGACATGGCAGCCAATTGTCACTTGATGGCACAACTCCATTATATGACATGGCAGCCAATTGTTACTTGATGGCACACCTCCATTTTATGACATGGCAGCTAATTGTTACTTGATGGCACACCTCCATTATATAACATGGCAGCCAATTGTCATTTGATGGCAAACCTCCATTATATGACATGGCAGCCAATTGTCATTTGATGGCACACCTCCATTATATGACATGGCAGCCAATTGTCACTTGATGGCACACTTCCATTTTATGACATGGCAGCCAATTGTCACTTGATGGCACACCTCCATTTCATGACATGGCAGCCAGTTGTCACTTGATGGCACACCTCCATTATATGACATGGCAGCCAGTTCTTACTTGATGGCACACCTCCATTTTATGACATGGCAGCCAATTGTCACTTGATGGCACAACTCCATTATATGACATGGCAGCCAGTTGTTACTTGATGGCACACCTCCATTATATGACATGGCAGCCAATTGTTACTTGATGGCACACCTCCATTATATGACATGGCAGCCAATTGTCACTTGATGGCACACCTCCATTATATGACATTGCAGCTAATTGTCACTTGATGGCACACCTCCATTATATGACATGGCAGCCAATTGTCACTTGATGGTACAACTCCATTATATGACATGGCAGCCAATTGTTACTTGATGGCACACCTCCATTTTATGACATGGCAGCTAATTATTACTTGATGGCACACCTCCATTATATGACATGGCAGCCAATTGTCACTTGATGGCACACCTCCATTATATGACATGGCAGCCAATTGTCACTTGATGGCACACCTCCATTTCATGACATGGCAGCCATTTGTCACGTGATGGCACACCTCCATTATATGACATGGCAGCCAATTGTCACTTGATGGCACACCTCCATTATATGACATGGCAGCCAATTGTCACTCTATGGCACACCTCCATTTTATGACATGGCAGCCAATTGTCACTTGATGGCACACCTCCATTATATGACATGGCAGCTAATTGTCACTTGATGGCACACCTCCATTATATGACATGGCAGCCTATTGTCACTTGATGGCACAACTCCATTATATGACATGGCAGCCAATTGTTACTTGATGGCACACCTCCATTTCATGACATGGCAGCTAATTGTTACTTGATGGAACACCTCCATTATATGACATGGCAGCCAATTGTCACTTGATGGCACACCTCCATTATATGACATGGCAGCCAATTGTCACTTGATGGCACACCTCCATTTTATGACATGGCAGCCAGTTGTCACATGATGGTACACCTCCATTATATGACATGGCAGGCAATTGTCACTTGATGGCACACCTCCATTATATGACATGGCAGCCAATTGTCACTTGATGGCACACCTCCATTTTATGACATGGCAGCCAATTGTCACTTGATGGCACACCTCCATTATATGACATGGCAGCTAATTGTCACTTGATGGCACACCTCCATTATATGACATGGCAGCCAATTGTCACGTGATGGCACAACTCCATTATATGACATGGCAGCCAATTGTTACTTGATGGCACACCTCCATTTCATGACATGGCAGCTAATTGTTACTTGATGGCACACCTCCATTATATGACATGGAAGCCAATTGTCACTTGATGGCACACCTCCATTTTATGACATGGCAGCCAATTGTCACTTGATGGCACACCTCCATTATATGACATGGCAGCTAATTGTCACTTGATGGCACACCTCCATTATATGACATGGCAGCTAATTGTCACTTGATGGCATACCTCAATTATATGACATGGCAGCCAATTGTCACTTGATGGCATACATCCATTTTATGACATGGCATCAAATTGTCACCTGATGGCACACATCCATTATTTGACATGGCAGCCAAGTGTCACTTGATGGCACACCTCCATTATATGACATGGCAGCCAATTGTCACTTGATGGCACACCTCCATTTTATGACATGGCAGCCAGTTGTCACGTGATGGCACACCTCCATTATATGACGTGGAAGCCAATTGTCACTTGATGGCACACCTCCATTATATGACATGGCAGCCAATTGTCACTTGATTGCACACCTACATTTTATGACATGGCAGCCAATTGTCACTTGATGGCACACCCCCATTATATGACATGGCAGCAAATTGTCACTTGATGGCACACCTCCATTATATGAAATGGCAGCTAATTGTTACTTGATGCCACACCTCCATTATATGACATGGCAGCCAGTTGTCACGTGATGGCACACCTCCATTATATGACATGGCAGCCAATTGTCACTTGATGGCACACCTCCATTATATGACATGGCAGCCAATTGTCACTTGATGGCACACCTCCATTTTATGACATGGCAGCCAATTGTCACTTGATGGCACACCTCCATTATATGACATGGCAGCAAATTGTCACTTGATGGCACACCTCCATTATATGACATGGCAGCTTATTGTTACTTGATGGCACACCTCCATTATATGACATGGTAGCCAATTGTCACTTGATGGCACACCTACATCATATGACATGGCAGCTAATTGTTACTTGATGGCACACCTCCATTATATGACATGGCAGCCAATTGTCACTTGATGGCACACCTCCATTATATGACATGGCAGCCATTTGTCACTTGATGGCACACCTCCATTATATGACATGGCAGCCAATTGTCACTTGATGGCACACCTCCATTTTATGACATGGCAGCCAATTGTCACTTGATGGCACAACTCCATTATATGACATGGCAGCCAATTGTTACTTGATGGCACACCTCCATTTTATGACATGGCAGCTAATTGTTACTTGATGACACACCTCCATTATATGACATGGCAGCCAATTGTCACTTGATGGCACAACTACATCATATGACATGGCAGCTAATTGTTACTTGATGGCACATCTCCATTATATGACATGGCAGCCAATTGTCACTTGATGGCACACCTCCATTTTATGACATGGCAGCCAGTTGTCACTTGATGGCACACCTCCATTATATGACATGGCAGCCAATTGTTACTTGATGGCACACCTCCATTTCATGACATGGCAGCTAATTGTTACTTGATGGCACACCTCCATTATATGACATGGAAGCCAATTGTCACTTGATGGCACACCTCCATTTTATGACATGGCAGCCAATTGTCACTTGATGGCACACCTCCATTATATGACATGGCAGCTAATTGTCACTTGATGGCACACCTCCATTATATGACATGGCAGCTAATTGTCACTTGATGGCATACCTCAATTATATGACATGGCAGCCAATTGTCACTTGATGGCATACATCCATTTTATGACATGGCATCAAATTGTCACCTGATGGCACACATCCATTATTTGACATGGCAGCCAAGTGTCACTTGATGGCACACCTCCATTATATGACATGGCAGCCAATTGTCACTTGATGGCACACCTCCATTTTATGACATGGCAGCCAGTTGTCACGTGATGGCACACCTCCATTATATGACGTGGAAGCCAATTGTCACTTGATGGCACACCTCCATTATATGACATGGCAGCCAATTGTCACTTGATTGCACACCTACATTTTATGACATGGCAGCCAATTGTCACTTGATGGCACACCCCCATTATATGACATGGCAGCAAATTGTCACTTGATGGCACACCTCCATTATATGAAATGGCAGCTAATTGTTACTTGATGCCACACCTCCATTATATGACATGGCAGCCAGTTGTCACGTGATGGCACACCTCCATTATATGACATGGCAGCCAATTGTCACTTGATGGCACACCTCCATTATATGACATGGCAGCCAATTGTCACTTGATGGCACACCTCCATTTTATGACATGGCAGCCAATTGTCACTTGATGGCACACCTCCATTATATGACATGGCAGCAAATTGTCACTTGATGGCACACCTCCATTATATGACATGGCAGCTTATTGTTACTTGATGGCACACCTCCATTATATGACATGGTAGCCAATTGTCACTTGATGGCACACCTACATCATATGACATGGCAGCTAATTGTTACTTGATGGCACACCTCCATTATATGACATGGCAGCCAATTGTCACTTGATGGCACACCTCCATTATATGACATGGCAGCCATTTGTCACTTGATGGCACACCTCCATTATATGACATGGCAGCCAATTGTCACTTGATGGCACACCTCCATTTTATGACATGGCAGCCAATTGTCACTTGATGGCACAACTCCATTATATGACATGGCAGCCAATTGTTACTTGATGGCACACCTCCATTTTATGACATGGCAGCTAATTGTTACTTGATGACACACCTCCATTATATGACATGGCAGCCAATTGTCACTTGATGGCACAACTACATCATATGACATGGCAGCTAATTGTTACTTGATGGCACATCTCCATTATATGACATGGCAGCCAATTGTCACTTGATGGCACACCTCCATTTTATGACATGGCAGCCAGTTGTCACTTGATGGCACACCTCCATTATATGACATGGCAGCCAATTGTCACTTGATGGCACACCTCCATTTTATGACAAGGCAGCCAATTGTCACTTGATGGCACACCTTCATTATATGACATGGCAGCCAATTGTCACTTGATGGCACACCTCCATTATATGACATGGCAGCCAGTTGTTACTTGAAGGCATACCTCCATTATATGACATGGCAGCAAATTGTTACTTGATGGCACATCTCCATTATATGACATGACATCCAATTGTCACTTGATGGCACACCTCCATTATATGACATGGCAGCCAAGTGTCACTTGATGGCACACCTCCATTTTATGACATGGCAGGCAGTTGTCACTTGATGGCACACCTCCATTATATGACATGGCAGCTAATTGTCACTTGATGGCACACCTCCATTATATGACATGGCAGCTAATTGTCACTTGATGGCATACCTCAATTATATGACATGGCAGCCAATTGTCACTTGATGGCATACATCCATTTTATGACATGGCATCAAATTGTCACCTGATGGCACACATCCATTATTTGACATGGCAGCCAAGTGTCACTTGATGGCACACCTCCATTATATGACATGGCAGCCAATTGTCACTTGATGGCACACCTCCATTTTATGACATGGCAGCCAGTTGTCACGTGATGGCACACCTCCATTATATGACGTGGAAGCCAATTGTCACTTGATGGCACACCTCCATTATATGACATGGCAGCCAATTGTCACTTGATTGCACACCTACATTTTATGACATGGCAGCCAATTGTCACTTGATGGCACACCCCCATTATATGACATGGCAGCAAATTGTCACTTGATGGCACACCTCCATTATATGAAATGGCAGCTAATTGTTACTTGATGCCACACCTCCATTATATGACATGGCAGCCAGTTGTCACGTGATGGCACACCTCCATTATATGACATGGCAGCCAATTGTCACTTGATGGCACACCTCCATTATATGACATGGCAGCCAATTGTCACTTGATGGCACACCTCCATTTTATGACATGGCAGCCAATTGTCACTTGATGGCACACCTCCATTATATGACATGGCAGCAAATTGTCACTTGATGGCACACCTCCATTATATGACATGGCAGCTTATTGTTACTTGATGGCACACCTCCATTATATGACATGGTAGCCAATTGTCACTTGATGGCACACCTACATCATATGACATGGCAGCTAATTGTTACTTGATGGCACACCTCCATTATATGACATGGCAGCCAATTGTCACTTGATGGCACACCTCCATTATATGACATGGCAGCCATTTGTCACTTGATGGCACACCTCCATTATATGACATGGCAGCCAATTGTCACTTGATGGCACACCTCCATTTTATGACATGGCAGCCAATTGTCACTTGATGGCACAACTCCATTATATGACATGGCAGCCAATTGTTACTTGATGGCACACCTCCATTTTATGACATGGCAGCTAATTGTTACTTGATGACACACCTCCATTATATGACATGGCAGCCAATTGTCACTTGATGGCACAACTACATCATATGACATGGCAGCTAATTGTTACTTGATGGCACATCTCCATTATATGACATGGCAGCCAATTGTCACTTGATGGCACACCTCCATTTTATGACATGGCAGCCAGTTGTCACTTGATGGCACACCTCCATTATATGACATGGCAGCCAATTGTCACTTGATGGCACACCTCCATTTTATGACAAGGCAGCCAATTGTCACTTGATGGCACACCTTCATTATATGACATGGCAGCCAATTGTCACTTGATGGCACACCTCCATTATATGACATGGCAGCCAGTTGTTACTTGAAGGCATACCTCCATTATATGACATGGCAGCAAATTGTTACTTGATGGCACATCTCCATTATATGACATGACATCCAATTGTCACTTGATGGCACACCTCCATTATATGACATGGCAGCCAAGTGTCACTTGATGGCACACCTCCATTTTATGACATGGCAGGCAGTTGTCACTTGATGGCACACCTCCATTATATGACATGGCAGCTAATTGTTACTTGATGGCACACCTCCATTATATGACATGGCAGCCAATTGTCACTTGATGGCACACCTCCATTATATGACATGGCAGCTAATTGATACTTGATGGCACACCTCCATTATATGACATGGCAGCCAATTGTCACTTGATGGCACACCTCCATTTTATGACATGGCAGCCAATTGTCACTTGATGGCACACCTCCATTTCATGACATGGCAGCCAGTTGTCACTTGATGGCACACCTCCATTATATGACATGGCAGCCAGTTCTTACTTGATGGCACACCGCCATTATATGACATGGCAGCCAGTTGTTACTTGATGGCACACCACCATTATATGACATGGCAGCCAATTGTCACTTGATGGCACACCTCCATTATATGACATGGCAGCCAGTTGTTACTTGATGACACACTTCCATTATATGACATGGTAGCCAGTTGTCACTTGATAGCACACCTCCATTATACGACATGGCAGCCAAATGTTACTTGATGGCACACCTCAATTATATGACATGGCAGCCAATTGTCACTTGATGGCACACCTCCATTTTAAGACATGGCAGACAGTTGTCACTTGATGGCACACCTCCATTTTATGACATGGCATCCAATTGTCACTTGATGGCACACCTCCATTATATGACATGACAGCCAGTTGTTACTTGATGGCACACCTCCATTATATGACATGGCAGACAATTGTCACTTGATGGCACACCTCCATTATATGACATGGCAGCCAGTTGTTACTTGATGGCATACCTCCATTATATGACATGGCAGCCAATTGTTACTTGATGGCACACCTCCATTATATGACATGACAGCCAAATGTTACTTGATGGCACACCTCCATTATATGACATGGCAGCCAATTGTCACTTGATGGCACACCACCAATATATGACATGGCAGCCAATTGTCACTTGATGGCACACCTCCATTTTATGACATGGCAGCCAGTTGTTACTTGATGGCACACCTCCATTATATGACATGG
Organism: Pelobates fuscus; assembly: GCF_036172605.1. Classification (NCBI taxonomy): domain Eukaryota; kingdom Metazoa; phylum Chordata; class Amphibia; order Anura; family Pelobatidae; genus Pelobates; species Pelobates fuscus. The sequence continues at coordinate 415,006,330 of NC_086318.1, forward strand.
CAGCCAGTTGTTACTTGATGGCACACCTCCATTATATGACATGGCAGCCAATTGTCACTTGATGGCACACCTCCATTATATGACATGGCCGCCAGATGTTACTTGATGGCACACCTCCATTATATGACATGGCAGCCAGTTGTTACTTGATGGCATACCTCCATTATATGACATGGCAGCAAATTGTTACTTGATGGCACATCTCCATTATATGACATGGCAGCCAATTGTCACTTAATGCCATTATATGACATGCCAGCCAATTGTCACTTGATGGCACACCTCCATTTTATGACATGGCAGCCAGTTGTAACTTGATGGCACACCTCCATTATATGACATGGCAGACAATTGTTACTTGATGGCACACCTCCATTATATGACATGGAAGCCAATTGTCACTTCATGGCACACCTCCATTATATGACATGGCAGCCAATTGTCACTTGATGGCAAACCTCCATTATATGACATGGCAGCCAGTTGTTACTTGATGGCACACCTCCATTATATGACATGGCAGCCAATTGTCACTTGATGGCACACCTCCATTATATGACATGGCAGCCAGTTGTTACTTGATGGCACACCTCCATTATATGACATGGTTGCCAGGTGTCACTTGATGGCACACCTCCATTATACGACATGGCAGCCTATTGTTACTCGATGGCACACCTCCATTATATTACATGGCAGCCAATTGTCACTTGATGGCACACCTCTATTTTATGACATGGCAGACAGTTGTCACTTGATGGCACACCTCCATTATATGACATGGCAGCCAGTTGTTACTTGATGGCAGACCTCCATTATATGACATGGCAGCCAATTGTTACTTGATGGCACACCTCCATTATATGACATGGCAGCCAATTGTCACTTGATGGCACACCTCCATTATATGACATGGCAGCTAATTGTCACTTGATGGCACACCTCCATTATATGACATGGCAGCCAATTGTCACTTGATGGCACAACTCCATTTTATGACATGGCAGCCAATTGTTACTTGATGGCACACCTCCATTTTATGACATGGCATCTAATTGTTACTTGATGGCACACCTCCATTATATGACATGGCAGCCAATTGTCACTTGATGGCACACCTCCATTATATGACATGGCAGCCAATTGTCACTTGATGGCACACCTCCATTTCATGACATGGCAGCCAGTTGTCATGTGATGGCACACCTCCATTATATGACATGGCAGCCAATTGTCACTTGATGGCACACCTCCATTATATGACATGGCAGCCAATTGTCACTTGATGGCACACCTCCATTATATGACATGGCAGCCAATTGTCACTTGATGGCACACCTCCATTATATGACATGGCAGCTAATTGTCACTTGATGGCACACCTCCATTATATGACATGGCAGCCAATTGTCACTTGATGGCACAACTCCATTATATGACATGGCATCCAATTGTTACTTGATGGCACACCTCCATTTCATGACATGGCAGCTAATTGTTACTTGATGGCACACCTCCATTATATGACATGGCAGCCAATTGTCACTTGATGGCACACCTCCATTTTATGACATGGCAGCCAATTGTCACTTGATGGCACACCTCCATTATAGGACATGGCAGCTAATTGTCACTTGATGGCACACCACAATTATATGACATGGCAGCCAATTGTCACTTGATGGCACAACTCCATTATATGACATGGCAGCCAATTGTTACTTGATGGCACACCTCCATTATACGACATGGCAGCCAAATGTTACTTGATGGCACACCTCAATTATATGACATGGCAGCCAATTGTCACTTGATGGCACACCTCCATTTTAAGACATGGCAGACAGTTGTCACTTGATGGCACACCTCCATTTTATGACATGGCATCCAATTGTCACTTGATGGCACACCTCCATTATATGACATGACAGCCAGTTGTTACTTGATGGCACACCTCCATTATATGACATGGCAGCCAATTGTCACACCTCCATTATATGACATGGCAGCCAGTTGTTACTTGATGGCATACCTCCATTATATGACATGGCAGCCAATTGTTACTTGATAGCACACCTCCATTATATGACATGGCAGCCAAATGTCACTTGATGGCACACCTCCATTATATGACATGGCAGCCAATTGTCACTTGATGGCACACCTCCAATATATGACATGGCAGCCAATTGTCACTTGATGGCACACCTCCATTATATGACATGGCAGCCAATTGTCACTTGATGGCACACCTCCAATATATGACATGGCAGCCAGTTGTTACTTGATGGCATACCTCCATTATATGACATGGCAGCAAATTGTTACTTGATGGCACATCTCCATTATATGACATGGCAGCCAATTGTCACTTAATGCCATTATATGACATGCCAGCCAATTGTCACTTGATGGCACACCTCCATTTTATGACATGGCAGCCAGTTGTAACTTGATGGCACACCTCCATTATATGACATGGCAGACAATTGTTACTTGATGGCACACCTCCATTATATGACATGGCAGCCAATTGTCACTTGATGGCACACCTCCATTATATGACATGGCAGCTAATTGTCACTTGATGGCACACCTCCATTATATGACATGGCAGCCAATTGTCACTTGATGGCACAACTCCATTATATGACATGGCATCCAATTGTTACTTGATGGCACACCTCCATTTCATGACATGGCAGCTAATTGTTACTTGATGGCACACCTCCATTATATGACATGGCAGCCAATTGTCACTTGATGGCACACCTCCATTTTATGACATGGCAGCCAATTGTCACTTGATGGCACACCTCCATTATAGGACATGGCAGCTAATTGTCACTTGATGGCACACCACAATTATATGACATGGCAGCCAATTGTCACTTGATGGCACAACTCCATTATATGACATGGCAGCCAATTGTTACTTGATGGCACACCTCCATTATACGACATGGCAGCCAAATGTTACTTGATGGCACACCTCAATTATATGACATGGCAGCCAATTGTCACTTGATGGCACACCTCCATTTTAAGACATGGCAGACAGTTGTCACTTGATGGCACACCTCCATTTTATGACATGGCATCCAATTGTCACTTGATGGCACACCTCCATTATATGACATGACAGCCAGTTGTTACTTGATGGCACACCTCCATTATATGACATGGCAGCCAATTGTCACACCTCCATTATATGACATGGCAGCCAGTTGTTACTTGATGGCATACCTCCATTATATGACATGGCAGCCAATTGTTACTTGATAGCACACCTCCATTATATGACATGGCAGCCAAATGTCACTTGATGGCACACCTCCATTATATGACATGGCAGCCAATTGTCACTTGATGGCACACCTCCAATATATGACATGGCAGCCAATTGTCACTTGATGGCACACCTCCATTATATGACATGGCAGCCAATTGTCACTTGATGGCACACCTCCAATATATGACATGGCAGCCAGTTGTTACTTGATGGCATACCTCCATTATATGACATGGCAGCAAATTGTTACTTGATGGCACATCTCCATTATATGACATGGCAGCCAATTGTCACTTAATGCCATTATATGACATGCCAGCCAATTGTCACTTGATGGCACACCTCCATTTTATGACATGGCAGCCAGTTGTAACTTGATGGCACACCTCCATTATATGACATGGCAGACAATTGTTACTTGATGGCACACCTCCATTATATGACATGGAAGCCAATTGTCACTTCATGGCACACCTCCATTATATGACATGGCAGCCAATTGTCACTTGATGGCAAACCTCCATTATATGACATGGCAGCCAGTTGTTACTTGATGGCACACCTCCATTATATGACATGGCAGCCAATTGTCACTTGATGGCACACCTCCATTATACGACATGGCAGCCTATTGTTACTCGATGGCACACCTCCATTATATTACATGGCAGCCAATTGTCACTTGATGGCACACCTCTATTTTATGACATGGCAGACAGTTGTCACTTGATGGCACACCTCCATTATATGACATGGCAGCCAGTTGTTACTTGATGGCAGACCTCCATTATATGACATGGCAGCCAATTGTTACTTGATGGCACACCTCCATTATATGACATGGCAGCCAATTGTCACTTGATGGCACACCTCCATTATATGACATGGCAGCTAATTGTCACTTGATGGCACACCTCCATTATATGACATGGCAGCCAATTGTCACTTGATGGCACAACTCCATTTTATGACATGGCAGCCAATTGTTACTTGATGGCACACCTCCATTTTATGACATGGCATCTAATTGTTACTTGATGGCACACCTCCATTATATGACATGGCAGCCAATTGTCACTTGATGGCACACCTCCATTATATGACATGGCAGCCAATTGTCACTTGATGGCACACCTCCATTTCATGACATGGCAGCCAGTTGTCATGTGATGGCACACCTCCATTATATGACATGGCAGCCAATTGTCACTTGATGGCACACCTCCATTATATGACATGGCAGCCAATTGTCACTTGATGGCACACCTCCATTATATGACATGGCAGCCAATTGTCACTTGATGGCACACCTCCATTATATGACATGGCAGCTAATTGTCACTTGATGGCACACCTCCATTATATGACATGGCAGCCAATTGTCACTTGATGGCACAACTCCATTATATGACATGGCATCCAATTGTTACTTGATGGCACACCTCCATTTCATGACATGGCAGCTAATTGTTACTTGATGGCACACCTCCATTATATGACATGGCAGCCAATTGTCACTTGATGGCACACCTCCATTTTATGACATGGCAGCCAATTGTCACTTGATGGCACACCTCCATTATATGACATGGCAGCTAATTGTCACTTGATGGCACACCACAATTATATGACATGGCAGCCAATTGTCACTTGATGGCACAACTCCATTATATGACATGGCAGCCAATTGTTACTTGATGGCACACCTCCATTATACGACATGGCAGCCAAATGTTACTTGATGGCACACCTCAATTATATGACATGGCAGCCAATTGTCACTTGATGGCACACCTCCATTTTAAGACATGGCAGACAGTTGTCACTTGATGGCACACCTCCATTTTATGACATGGCATCCAATTGTCACTTGATGGCACACCTCCATTATATGACATGACAGCCAGTTGTTACTTGATGGCACACCTCCATTATATGACATGGCAGCCAATTGTCACACCTCCATTATATGACATGGCAGCCAGTTGTTACTTGATGGCATACCTCCATTATATGACATGGCAGCCAATTGTTACTTGATAGCACACCTCCATTATATGACATGGCAGCCAAATGTCACTTGATGGCACACCTCCATTATATGACATGGCAGCCAATTGTCACTTGATGGCACACCTCCAATATATGACATGGCAGCCAATTGTCACTTGATGGCACACCTCCATTTTATGACATGGCAGCCAGTTGTTACTTGATGGCACACCTCCATTATATGACATGGCAGCCAATTGTTACTTGATGGCACACCTCCATTATATGACATGGCAGCTAATTGTCACTTGATGGCACACCTCCATTATATGACATGGCAGCCAATTGTCACTTGATGGCACAACTCCATTATATGACATGGCATCAAATTGTTACTTGATGGCACAGCTCCATTTCATGACATGGCAGCTAATTGTTACTTGATGGCACACCTCCATTATATGACATGGCAGCCAATTGTCACTTGATGGCACACCTCCATTTTATGACATGGCAGCCAATTGTCACTTGATGGCACACCTCCATTATATGACATGGCAGCTAATTGTCACTTGATGGCACACCTCCATTATATGACATGGCAGCCAGTTGTTACTTGATGGCACACCTCCATTATATGACATGGCAGCCAATTGTTACTTGATGGCACACCTCCATTATATGACATGGCAGCCAATTGTCACTTGATGGCACACCTCCATTATATGACATGGCAGCTAATTGTCACTTGATGGCACACCTCCATTATATGACATGGCAGCCAATTCTCACTTGATGGTACAACTCCATTATATGACATGGCAGCCAATTGTTACTTGATGGCACACCTCCATTTTATGACATGGCAGCTAAATATTACTTGATGGCACACCTCCATTATATGACATGGCAGCCAATTGTCACTTGATGGCACACCTCCATTATATGACATGGCAGCCAATTGTCACTTGATGGCACACCTCCATTTTATGACATGGCAGCCAATTGTCACTTGATGGCACACCTCCATTATATGACATGGCAGCCAGTTGTTACTTGATGGCACACCTCCATTAAATGACATGGCAGCCAATTGTCACTTGATGGCACACCTCCATTATATGACATGGCAGCCAATTGTCACTTGATGGCTAACCTCCATTTCATGACATGGCAGCCAGTTGTCACGTGATTGCACACCTCCATTATATGACATGGCAGCCAATTGTCACTTGATGGCACACCTCCATTATATGACATGGCAGCCAATTGTCACTCTATGGCACACCTCCATTTTATGACATGGCAGCCAATTGTCACTTGATGGCACACCTCCATTATATGACATGGCAGTTAATTGTCACTTGATGGCACACCTCCATTATATGACATGGCAGCCAATTGTCACTTGATGGCACAACTCCATTATATGACATGGCAGCCAATTGTTACTTGATGGCACACCTCCATTTCATGACATGGCAGCTAATTGTTACTTGATGGCACACCTCCATTATATGACATGGCAGCCAATTGTCACTTGATGGCACACCTCCATTTTATGACATGGCAGCCAATTGTCACTTGATGGCACACCTCCATTATATGACATGGCAGCTAATTGTCACTTGATGGCACACCTCAATTATATGACATGGCAGCCAATTGTCACTTGATGGCACAACTCCATTATATGACATGGCAGCCAATTGTCACTTGATGGCACACCTCCATTTTATGACATGGCAGCCAGTTGTCACTTGATGGCACACCTCCATTATATGACATGGCAGCCAGTTGTTACTTGATGGCACACCTCCATTTTATGACATGGCAGACAGTTGTCACTTGATGGCACACCTCCATTTTATGACATGGCAGCCAATTGTCACTTGATGGCACACCTCCATTATATGACATGGCAGCCAGTTGTTACTTGATGGCACACCTCCATTATATGACATGGCAGCCAATTGTTACTTGATGGCACACCTCCATTATATGACATGGCAGCCAATTGTCACTTGATGGCACACCTCCATTATATGACATGGCAGCTAATTGTCACTTGATGGCACACCTCCATTATATGACATGGCAGCCAATTGTCACTTGATGGTACAACTCCATTATATGACATGGCAGCCAATTGTCACTTGATGGCACACCTCCATTATATGACATGGCAGCTAATTGTCACTTGATGGCACACCTCAATTATATGACATGGCAGCCAATTGTCACTTGATGGCACAACTCCATTATATGACATGGCAGCCAATTGTTACTTGATGGCACACCTCCATTATACGACATGGCAGCCAAATGTTACTTGATGGCACACCTCAATTATATGACATGGCAGCCAATTGTCACTTGATGGCACACCTCCATTTTAAGACATGGCAGACAGTTGTCACTTGATGGCACACCTCCATTTTATGACATGGCATCCAATTGTCACTTGATGGCACACCTCCATTATATGACATGACAGCCAGTTGTTACTTGATGGCACACCTCCATTATATGACATGGCAGCCAATTGTCACTTGATGGCACACCTCCATTATATGATATGGCAGCCAGTTGTTACTTGATGGCATACCTCCATTATATGACATGGCAGCCAATTGTTACTTGATAGTACACCTCCATTATATGACATGGCAGCCAAATGTTACTCGATGGCACACCTCCATTATATGACATGGCAGCCAATTGTCACTTGATGGCACACCTCCAATATATGACATGGCAGCCAATTGTCACTTGATGGCACACCTCCATTTTGTGACATGCAGCCAGTTGTTACTTGATGGCACACCTCCATTATATGACATGGCAGCCAATTGTTACTTGATGGCACACCTCCATTATATGACATGGCAGCTAATTGTCACTTGATGGCACACCTCCATTATATGACATGGCAGCCAATTGTCACTTGATGGCACAACTCCATTATATGACATGGCATCCAATTGTTACTTGATGGCACAGCTCCATTTCATGACATGGCAGCTAATTGTTACTTGATGGCACACCTCCATTATATGACATGGCAGCCAATTGTCACTTGATGGCACACCTCCATTTTATGACATGGCAGCCAATTGTCACTTGATGGCACACCTCCATTATATGACATGGCAGCTAATTGTCACTTGATGGCAAACCTCCATTATATGACATGGCAGCCAGTTGTTACTTGATGGCACACCTCCATTATATGACATGGCAGCCAATTGTCACTTGATGGCACACCTCCATTATATGACATGGCAGCTAATTGTCACTTGATGGCACACCTCCATTATATGACATGGCAGCCAATTGTCACTTGATGGCACAACTCCATTATATGACATGGCAGCCAATTGTCACTTGATGGCACACCTCCATTATATGACATGGCAGCCAATTGTCACTTGATGGCACACCTCCATTTTATGACATGGCAGCCAATTGTCACTTGATGGCACACCTCTATTATATGACATGGCAGCCAGTTGTTACTTGAAGGCATACCTCCATTATATAACATGGCAGCAAATTGTTACTTGATGGCACATCTCCATTATATGACATGGCAGCTAATTGTCACTTGATGGCACACCTCCATTATATGACATGGCAGCCAATTGTCACTTGATGGCACACCTCCATTATATGACATGGCAGCCAGTTGTTACTTGATGGCATACCTCCATTACATGACATGGCAGCCAATTGTTACTTGATGGCACACCTCCATTATATGACATGGCAGCCAATTGTCACTTGATGGCACAACTCCATTATATGACATGGCAGCTAATTGTCACTTGATGGCACAACTCCATTATATGACATGGCATCCAATTGTTACTTGATGGCACACCTCCATTTCATGACATGGCAGCTAATTGTTACTTGATGGCACACCTCCATTATATGACATGGCAGCCAATTGTCACTTGATGGCACACCTCCATTTTATGACATGGCAGCCAATTGTCACTTGATGGCACACCTCCATTATATGACATGGCAGCTAATTGTCACTTGATGGCACACCACAATTATATGACATGGCAGCCAATTGTCACTTGATGGCACAACTCCATTATATGACATGGCAGCCAATTGTTACTTGATGGCACACCTCCATTATACGACATGGCAGCCAAATGTTACTTGATGGCACACCTCAATTATATGACATGGCAGCCAATTGTCACTTGATGGCACACCTCCATTTTAAGACATGGCAGACAGTTGTCACTTGATGGCACACCTCCATTTTATGACATGGCATCCAATTGTCACTTGATGGCACACCTCCATTATATGACATGACAGCCAGTTGTTACTTGATGGCACACCTCCATTATATGACATGGCAGCCAATTGTCACACCTCCATTATATGACATGGCAGCCAGTTGTTACTTGATGGCATACCTCCATTATATGACATGGCAGCCAATTGTTACTTGATAGCACACCTCCATTATATGACATGGCAGCCAAATGTCACTTGATGGCACACCTCCATTATATGACATGGCAGCCAATTGTCACTTGATGGCACACCTCCAATATATGACATGGCAGCCAATTGTCACTTGATGGCACACCTCCATTTTATGACATGGCAGCCAGTTGTTACTTGATGGCACACCTCCATTATATGACATGGCAGCCAATTGTTACTTGATGGCACACCTCCATTATATGACATGGCAGCTAATTGTCACTTGATGGCACACCTCCATTATATGACATGGCAGCCAATTGTCACTTGATGGCACAACTCCATTATATGACATGGCATCAAATTGTTACTTGATGGCACAGCTCCATTTCATGACATGGCAGCTAATTGTTACTTGATGGCACACCTCCATTATATGACATGGCAGCCAATTGTCACTTGATGGCACACCTCCATTTTATGACATGGCAGCCAATTGTCACTTGATGGCACACCTCCATTATATGACATGGCAGCTAATTGTCACTTGATGGCACACCTCCATTATATGACATGGCAGCCAGTTGTTACTTGATGGCACACCTCCATTATATGACATGGCAGCCAATTGTTACTTGATGGCACACCTCCATTATATGACATGGCAGCCAATTGTCACTTGATGGCACACCTCCATTATATGACATGGCAGCTAATTGTCACTTGATGGCACACCTCCATTATATGACATGGCAGCCAATTCTCACTTGATGGTACAACTCCATTATATGACATGGCAGCCAATTGTTACTTGATGGCACACCTCCATTTTATGACATGGCAGCTAAATATTACTTGATGGCACACCTCCATTATATGACATGGCAGCCAATTGTCACTTGATGGCACACCTCCATTATATGACATGGCAGCCAATTGTCACTTGATGGCACACCTCCATTTTATGACATGGCAGCCAATTGTCACTTGATGGCACACCTCCATTATATGACATGGCAGCCAGTTGTTACTTGATGGCACACCTCCATTAAATGACATGGCAGCCAATTGTCACTTGATGGCACACCTCCATTATATGACATGGCAGCCAATTGTCACTTGATGGCTAACCTCCATTTCATGACATGGCAGCCAGTTGTCACGTGATTGCACACCTCCATTATATGACATGGCAGCCAATTGTCACTTGATGGCACACCTCCATTATATGACATGGCAGCCAATTGTCACTCTATGGCACACCTCCATTTTATGACATGGCAGCCAATTGTCACTTGATGGCACACCTCCATTATATGACATGGCAGTTAATTGTCACTTGATGGCACACCTCCATTATATGACATGGCAGCCAATTGTCACTTGATGGCACAACTCCATTATATGACATGGCAGCCAATTGTTACTTGATGGCACACCTCCATTTCATGACATGGCAGCTAATTGTTACTTGATGGCACACCTCCATTATATGACATGGCAGCCAATTGTCACTTGATGGCACACCTCCATTTTATGACATGGCAGCCAATTGTCACTTGATGGCACACCTCCATTATATGACATGGCAGCTAATTGTCACTTGATGGCACACCTCCATTATATGACATGGCAGCCAATTGTCACTTGATGGTACAACTCCATTATATGACATGGCAGCCAATTGTCACTTGATGGCACACCTCCATTATATGACATGGCAGCTAATTGTCACTTGATGGCACACCTCAATTATATGACATGGCAGCCAATTGTCACTTGATGGCACAACTCCATTATATGACATGGCAGCCAATTGTTACTTGATGGCACACCTCCATTATACGACATGGCAGCCAAATGTTACTTGATGGCACACCTCAATTATATGACATGGCAGCCAATTGTCACTTGATGGCACACCTCCATTTTAAGACATGGCAGACAGTTGTCACTTGATGGCACACCTCCATTTTATGACATGGCATCCAATTGTCACTTGATGGCACACCTCCATTATATGACATGACAGCCAGTTGTTACTTGATGGCACACCTCCATTATATGACATGGCAGCCAATTGTCACTTGATGGCACACCTCCATTATATGACATGGCAGCCAGTTGTTACTTGATGGCATACCTCCATTATATGACATGGCAGCCAATTGTTACTTGATAGTACACCTCCATTATATGACATGGCAGCCAAATGTTACTTGATGGCACACCTCCATTATATGACATGGCAGCCAATTGTCACTTGATGGCACACCTCCAATATATGACATGGCAGCCAATTGTCACTTGATGGCACACCTCCATTTTGTGACATGCAGCCAGTTGTTACTTGATGGCACACCTCCATTATATGACATGGCAGCCAATTGTTACTTGATGGCACACCTCCATTATATGACATGGCAGCTAATTGTCACTTGATGGCACACCTCCATTATATGACATGGCAGCCAATTGTCACTTGATGGCACAACTCCATTATATGACATGGCATCCAATTGTTACTTGATGGCACAGCTCCATTTCATGACATGGCAGCTAATTGTTACTTGATGGCACACCTCCATTATATGACATGGCAGCTAATTGTCACTTGATGGCAAACCTCCATTATATGACATGGCAGCCAGTTGTTACTTGATGGCACACCTCCATTATATGACATGGCAGCCAATTGTCACTTGATGGCACACCTCCATTATATGACATGGCAGCTAATTGTCACTTGATGGCACACCTCCATTATATGACATGGCAGCCAATTGTCACTTGATGGCACAACTCCATTATATGACATGGCAGCCAATTGTCACTTGATGGCACACCTCCATTATATGACATGGCAGCCAATTGTCACTTGATGGCACACCTCCATTTTATGACATGGCAGCCAATTGTCACTTGATGGCACACCTCTATTATATGACATGGCAGCCAGTTGTTACTTGAAGGCATACCTCCATTATATAACATGGCAGCAAATTGTTACTTGATGGCACATCTCCATTATATGACATGGCAGCTAATTGTCACTTGATGGCACACCTCCATTATATGACATGGCAGCCAATTGTCACTTGATGGCACACCTCCATTATATGACATGGCAGCCAGTTGTTACTTGATGGCATACCTCCATTACATGACATGGCAGCCAATTGTTACTTGATGGCACACCTCCATTATATGACATGGCAGCCAATTGTCACTTGATGGCACAACTCCATTATATGACATGGCAGCTAATTGTCACTTGATGGCACACCTCCATTATATGACATGGCAGCTGTAACGGAGCTCCGTGTACCCCGACCGAGTACCCTCCGTTGATGGATGCTCCTAGCGCTCTCAGAGGACTCCAAGCACTGCAGACGACACCACAACCACCGCAGACTCCACAACCGCCGTAGCTTAACTGGAGCCGCGCCGTCTTCCTTCCACCCTGGATCGGCTTCTGTCCTCCAGGACCGTGTGGGGAAGACCTCTCCTCCAGGAGAGCGTATCTGGAACAAGCTCTTAAAAGAGCTAAGTGATTAAGAGCTCAGGGGAATATGCAGAGCATAGCAATCCCCAGTGTGATATAGCAGTTCCCTCCAATAACGAGACAAGGCTACGTATTGAGGGTCAGAAGAGGTCTGAGGACTGGAACCCCCAGCCTGTTTTTTTATTAGGATAAGGTACACACAGGACACTCCCAGGGGGAGGATGAAATTAACCAATAACAGCGTAGTACAGCCCACAGGTTCCCTCCCCTCAGATAAACAGTTAAACCAATTATTACATACAATAAAAATACAGTTTTTACACACACACTGTAACTTTAAAACCATACATCCAATTTCAATAAAAGTTGCATATTCAGACTCAGCATACATCAAACATAAACACTTCCAAAAATCAGCCAAATCCCTCCAGTGGATCAAAAGTTAGCTGGAAGTCCTTTATGACCGACCGCAAGCACAATTTCCTGCCCAAAACAGTTCCATAGATTTGGGCTGTGCGGCCGGTCAATTTCATGCGGAAAAACGACTAAGTCCCATTTCGAACGGGACTTAGTCTCTGGAGCTGCAAGTTCCGTATGGGAGAAGGTAAGGGTCAGCGGTGTTCGGCAGAATGTGTAGCCGATTTCGGTTCCACAGAATCTTTAACATACACCGCTGACCGCATTCGAGGAAACCAAGATGGCCGCCGCCACGTGCAATTGACCGGCAGTAACCTCACAGCCTGGGAGGTAAATTGCCTGCATACTTTAACTTCTGGGTGGTCTGCCTGTGTGGTACTTGGTTCAGTAAGCCCTATTTACTGAACCAAGTGGGGGAAAGCCAGGAACAAGTTATTTTACCGGTCTGGGGACATAGTCTTAAAGGGGCATTGTTCAGCAAAGTCACAATATGTCCCCAGACGGTTCTTAAAGGGCCATACACACCCAATAAATGTTAATAAGTTTTCAGGGGCACAATCTTCCAGGGGCCATAGTCATGAGGCAGGAGGCTGGCAAACATGCTTCTCCACAATCCAGGGAAGCAGGGCAATTTCTCATTTAAAGGGCCAGTTACAAATAGCGATTTGTAACACATCTCCCCTTTGGGGGGAAGACTAACCAGGCACCTGACCTTCTGTCGGTCAGTGCCTCCGTTAGTCGATCCACCAACCCACAATAACCAAATGCCAGAGTAGCCCACCCACAACAAACAGGTACAAGGGTGACCCACCCACAAGACACAATTACTGCACCTGGGTATTTTGCTGTGGTGATGTGGTAACATGCTGTGGGGACTTGCGGGAGGGCAGAGGCCAGCGGCGCTCTGCCCTGATGCCAGCTCTTCTGCTGGGGTAGCCCTCAGGACCTCAGGCTCTGGACCAGGGACAAAGGTAGGGCAGAGGCCGACTGCACTCTGCCCAGCTGCCAGTTCTTCCGCTGGGGTAGCCTGCAGGACATCAGGCTCTGGATCAGGGACAAAGGTAGGGCAGAGGCCGACTGCACTCTGCCCAGATGCCAGCTCTTCTGCTGGGGTAGCCTGCAGGGCATCAGGCTCTGGACCAGGGACAAAGGTAGGGCAGAGGCCGACTGCACTCTGCCCAGCTGCCAGTTCTTCCGCTGGGGTAGCCTGCAGGACATCAGGCTCTGGATCAGGGACAAAGGTAGGGCAGAGGCCGACTGCACTCTGCCCAGATGCCAGCTCTTCTGCTGGGGTAGCCTGCAGGACATCAGGCTCTGGACCAGGGACAAAGGTAGGGCAGAGGCCGACTGCACTCTGCCCAGATGCCAGCTCTTCCACTGGGGTAGCCTGCAGGACATCAGGCTCTGGATCAGGGACAAAGGTAGGGCAGAGGCCGACTGCACTCTGCCCAGCTGCCAGCTCGTCTGCTGGGGTACTGAGACCATAGTCCGGCTCAGTAGCCAAGGGAACATGGACGTCAGTAGGGGTTAACATCGCCTCTGTTAACCCTGGTGCCACGCTAGGAGTTAGTGGGGGAGGGGAATTTGTACTTACCCCCTCCTCCTGTTGTCCCGGTGAGAGCAGTTGGGGATCTGGACAGGTTGTCCAGCATCCCTGTAGGTCAGGCACAGAGACCACGGTCCCATCTGCGCCGTCTGGGGGATTGGTGTCTCCCCTTGTTAGGGTAAGCTGCCGCTGGGGAGAGGGGGTGCTGTGCTCCTTTCCCGGAAACACAGGCTGCCGCTGGAGAGGGAGACCGCCTGTCTCCACTCCCGTAACATTGTCCTGTTGCTGTAGAGAGGGACCAACTGTCTCTGCTCTCTGTAGGACACACTGCTGCTGGGGGGGAAGGTCGGCACCTTCGGCCCCCTGGGGTACACACTGCCGCTGGAGAGGGAGACCGCCTGTCTCCACTCCCTTACCATTGTCCTGTTGCTGTAGAGAGGGACCAACTGTCTCTGCTCTCTGTAGGACACACTGCTGCTGGGGGGGAAGGACGGCACCTTCGGCCCCCTGGGGTACACACTGCTGCTGGAGAGGGAGACCGCCTGTCTCCACTCCCTTACCATTGTCCTGTTGCTGTAGAGAGGGACCAACTGTCTCTGCTCTCTGTAGGACACACTGCTGCTGGGGGGGAAGGACGGCACCTTCGGCTCCCTGACACTCACTCTGGGGTTGGGGATCTTCCCAGTAAACCTCTACGATATCCTTCCAGCTGAAGGGCTCTAGACCTGGTTCTGCTTGTCGGGTAGGTTGGGGCTGCACGGAGCTGAGCAGGTGTACGTAGTCTTGCTCCAGCTCCCACTCCCTTGTTACCAGGTGGGTCATGTCTTCTCTCACCTCGCGTTCGTCAGCCCAGACATACATGCCCATCCGGTAGTCGTAGATGTCCCAAAACCTAGACTCCTCCGTGCTGCCGAAATCAAGATCCTCCTCCATGGCATCCTGAAGTAGACCAGGACCATCATAATCATCCCCCTCCGGTAGGTCGTGCTCGGCCATCCAGGGAGTAAGTCGAATGGTATGCCACCAGAGGGCCTGGTATGCGTTGTCTAGCCCGATCTCTCGCCATACCAGGGTCTCCAGTCTTGCCACCCACTCATCTAGGGGCTGCTCCCCCAATAGACATATTCGCATTGCCACACGCTTCTGTAGCCGCTGCTCATCACTGGGGAGGCCCTCACCTCGCCGCCACTGGGCATCTTCCAGGGCATCATACCAGAGTTCCCTTCTGGCTGCATCCCTGTAATCTGCGGCCTCCTTCTCCTCCTCATCATGGAACGCTGTCCGCAAACCAGCTGATTCCATCCTGTTGTAGCCAGGGGCGCTGCCCAATGGCTAGCGTTGCCCTCAATTGTAACTCCAAACGTTACCAGTGTCTCTGAGCTGCTTCTCCTCGCACTAGGACGCCATCCCACCGCTGCCACCACTGTAACGGAGCTCCGTGTACCCCGACCGAGTACCCTCCGTTGATGGATGCTCCTAGCGCTCTCAGAGGACTCCAAGCACTGCAGACGACACCACAACCACCGCAGACTCCACAACCGCCGTAGCTTAACTGGAGCCGCGCCGTCTTCCTTCCACCCTGGATCGGCTTCTGTCCTCCAGGACCGTGTGGGGAAGACCTCTCCTCCAGGAGAGCGTATCTGGAACAAGCTCTTAAAAGAGCTAAGTGATTAAGAGCTCAGGGGAATATGCAGAGCATAGCAATCCCCAGTGTGATATAGCAGTTCCCTCCAATAACGAGACAAGGCTACGTATTGAGGGTCAGAAGAGGTCTGAGGACTGGAACCCCCAGCCTGTTTTTTTATTAGGATAAGGTACACACAGGACACTCCCAGGGGGAGGATGAAATTAACCAATAACAGCGTAGTACAGCCCACAGGTTCCCTCCCCTCAGATAAACAGTTAAACCAATTATTACATACAATAAAAATACAGTTTTTACACACACACTGTAACTTTAAAACCATACATCCAATTTCAATAAAAGTTGCATATTCAGACTCAGCATACATCAAACATAAACACTTCCAAAAATCAGCCAAATCCCTCCAGTGGATCAAAAGTTAGCTGGAAGTCCTTTATGACCGACCGCAAGCACAATTTCCTGCCCAAAACAGTTCCATAGATTTGGGCTGTGCGGCCGGTCAATTTCATGCGGAAAAACGACTAAGTCCCATTTCGAACGGGACTTAGTCTCTGGAGCTGCAAGTTCCGTATGGGAGAAGGTAAGGGTCAGCGGTGTTCGGCAGAATGTGTAGCCGATTTCGGTTCCACAGAATCTTTAACATACACCGCTGACCGCATTCGAGGAAACCAAGATGGCCGCCGCCACGTGCAATTGACCGGCAGTAACCTCACAGCCTGGGAGGTAAATTGCCTGCATACTTTAACTTCTGGGTGGTCTGCCTGTGTGGTACTTGGTTCAGTAAGCCCTATTTACTGAACCAAGTGGGGGAAAGCCAGGAACAAGTTATTTTACCGGTCTGGGGACATAGTCTTAAAGGGGCATTGTTCAGCAAAGTCACAATATGTCCCCAGACGGTTCTTAAAGGGCCATACACACCCAATAAATGTTAATAAGTTTTCAGGGGCACAATCTTCCAGGGGCCATAGTCATGAGGCAGGAGGCTGGCAAACATGCTTCTCCACAATCCAGGGAAGCAGGGCAATTTCTCATTTAAAGGGCCAGTTACAAATAGCGATTTGTAACAGCAGCCAATTGTCACTTGATGGCACAACTCCATTATATGACATGTCAGCCAATTGTTACTTGATGGCACACCTCCATTTTATGACATGGCAGCTAATTGTTACTTGATGGCACACCTCCATTATATGACATGGTAGCCAATTGTCATTTGATGGCACACCTCCATTATATGACATGGCAGCCAATTGTCATTTGATGGCACACCTCCATTATATGACATGGCAGACAATTGTCACTTGATGGCACACCTCCATTTTATGACATGGCAGCCAATTGTCACTTGATGGCACACCTCCATTTTATGACATGGCAGCCAGTTGTCACTTGATGGCACACCTCCATTATATGACATGGCAGCCAGTTGTTACTTGATGGCACACCTCCATTTTATGACATGGCAGACAGTTGTCACTTGATGGCACACCTCCATTTTATGACATGGCAGCCAATTGTCACTTGATGGCACACCTCCATTATATGACATGGCAGCCAGTTTTTACTTGATGGCACACCTCCATTATATGACATGGCAGCCAATTGTTACTTGATGGCACACCTCCATTATATGACATGGCAGCCAATTGTCACTTGATGGCACACCTCCATTATATGACATGGCAGCTAATTGTCACTTGATGGCACACCTCCATTATATGACATGGCAGCCAATTGTCACGTGATGGTACAACTCCATTATATGACATGGCAGCCAATTGTTACTTGATGGCACACCTCCATTTTATGACATGGCAGCTAATTATTACTTGATGGCACACATCCATTATATGACATGGCAGCCAATTGTCACTTGATGGCACACCTCCATTATATGACATGGCAGCCAATTGTCACTTGATGGCACACCTCCATTTCATGACATGGCAGCCAGTTGTCACGTGATTGCACACCTCCATTATATGACATGGCAGCCAATTGTCACTTGATGGCACACCTCCATTATATGACATGGCAGCCAATTGTCACTCTATGGCACACCTCCATTTTATGACATGGCAGCCAATTGTCACTTGATGGCACACCTCCATTATATGACATGGCAGCTAATTGTCACTTGATGGCACACCTCCATTATATGACATGGCAGCCAATTGTCACTTGATGGCACAACTCCATTATATGACATGGCAGCCAATTGTTACTTGATGGCACAGCTCCATTTCATGACATGGCAGCTAATTGTTACTTGATGGCACACCTCCATTATATGACATGGCAGCCAATTGTCACTTGATGGCACACCTCCATTTTATGACATGGCAGCCAATTGTCACTTGATGGCACACCTCCATTATATGACATGGCAGCTAATTGTCACTTGATGGCAAACCTCCATTATATGACATGGCAGCCAGTTGTTACTTGATGGCACACCTCCATTATATGACATGGCAGCCAATTGTCACTTGATGGCACACCTCCATTATATGACATGGCAGCCAGTTGTTACTTGATGGCACACCTCCATTATATGACATGGCAGCCAATTGTTACTTGATGGCACACCTCCATTATATGACATGGCAGCCAATTGTCACTTGATGGCACACCTCCATTATATGACATGGCAGCTAATTGTCACTTGATGGCACACCTCCATTATATGACATGGCAGCCAATTGTCACTTGATGGTACAACTCCATTATATGACATGGCAGCCAATTGTCACTTGATGGCACACCTCCATTATATGACATGGCAGCTAATTGTCACTTGATGGCACACCTCAATTATATGACATGGCAGCCAATTGTCACTTGATGGCACAACTCCATTATATGACATGGCAGCCAATTGTTACTTGATGGCACACCTCCATTATACGACATGGCAGCCAAATGTTACTTGATGGCACACCTCAATTATATGACATGGCAGCCAATTGTCACTTGATGGCACACCTCCATTTTAAGACATGGCAGACAGTTGTCACTTGATGGCACACCTCCATTTTATGACATGGCATCCAATTGTCACTTGATGGCACACCTCCATTATATGACATGACAGCCAGTTGTTACTTGATGGCACACCTCCATTATATGACATGGCAGCCAATTGTCACTTGATGGCACACCTCCATTATATGACATGGCAGCCAGTTGTTACTTGATGGCATACCTCCATTATATGACATGGCAGCCAATTGTTACTTAATAGTACACCTCCATTATATGACATGGCAGCCAAATGTTACTTGATGGCACACCTCCATTATATGACATGGCAGCCAATTGTCACTTGATGGCACACCTCCAATATATGACATGGCAGCCAATTGTCACTTGATGGCACACCTCCATTTTGTGACATGCAGCCAGTTGTTACTTGATGGCACACCTCCATTATATGACATGGCAGCCAATTGTTACTTGATGGCACACCTCCATTATATGACATGGCAGCTAATTGTCACTTGATGGCACACCTCCATTATATGACATGGCAGCCAATTGTCACTTGATGGCACAACTCCATTATATGACATGGCATCCAATTGTTACTTGATGGCACAGCTCCATTTCATGACATGGCAGCTAATTGTTACTTGATGGCACACCTCCATTATATGACATGGCAGCCAATTGTCACTTGATGGCACACCTCCATTTTATGACATGGCAGCCAATTGTCACTTGATGGCACACCTCCATTATATGACATGGCAGCTAATTGTCACTTGATGGCAAACCTCCATTATATGACATGGCAGCCAGTTGTTACTTGATGGCACACCTCCATTATATGACATGGCAGCCAATTGTCACTTGATGGCACACCTCCATTATATGACATGGCAGCTAATTGTCACTTGATGGCACACCTCCATTATATGACATGGCAGCCAATTGTCACTTGATGGCACAACTCCATTATATGACATGGCAGCCAATTGTCACTTGATGGCACACCTCCATTATATGACATGGCAGCCAATTGTCACTTGATGGCACACCTCCATTTTATGACATGGCAGCCAATTGTCACTTGATGGCACACCTCTATTATATGACATGGCAGCCAGTTGTTACTTGAAGGCATACCTCCATTATATAACATGGCAGCAAATTGTTACTTGATGGCACATCTCCATTATATGACATGGCAGCTAATTGTCACTTGATGGCACACCTCCATTATATGACATGGCAGCCAATTGTCACTTGATGGCACACCTCCATTATATGACATGGCAGCCAGTTGTTACTTGATGGCATACCTCCATTACATGACATGGCAGCCAATTGTTACTTGATGGCACACCTCCATTATATGACATGGCAGCCAATTGTCACTTGATGGCACAACTCCATTATATGACATGGCAGCTAATTGTCACTTGATGGCACACCTCCATTATATGACATGGCAGCCAATTGTCACTTGATGGCACAACTCCATTATATGACATGTCAGCCAATTGTTACTTGATGGCACACCTCCATTTTATGACATGGCAGCTAATTGTTACTTGATGGCACACCTCCATTATATGACATGGTAGCCAATTGTCATTTGATGGCACACCTCCATTATATGAC
The DNA here is from genome assembly GCF_036172605.1 of Pelobates fuscus. Taxonomy (NCBI): domain Eukaryota; kingdom Metazoa; phylum Chordata; class Amphibia; order Anura; family Pelobatidae; genus Pelobates; species Pelobates fuscus. The sequence continues at coordinate 415,027,811 of NC_086318.1, forward strand.
ATGGCAGCCAATTGTCATTTGATGGCACACCTCCATTATATGACATGGCAGACAATTGTCACTTGATGGCACACCTCCATTTTATGACATGGCAGCCAATTGTCACTTGATGGCACACCTCCATTTTATGACATGGCAGCCAGTTGTCACTTGATGGCACACCTCCATTATATGACATGGCAGCCAGTTGTTACTTGATGGCACACCTCCATTTTATGACATGGCAGACAGTTGTCACTTGATGGCACACCTCCATTTTATGACATGGCAGCCAATTGTCACTTGATGGCACACCTCCATTATATGACATGGCAGCCAGTTTTTACTTGATGGCACACCTCCATTATATGACATGGCAGCCAATTGTTACTTGATGGCACACCTCCATTATATGACATGGCAGCCAATTGTCACTTGATGGCACACCTCCATTATATGACATGGCAGCTAATTGTCACTTGATGGCACACCTCCATTATATGACATGGCAGCCAATTGTCACGTGATGGTACAACTCCATTATATGACATGGCAGCCAATTGTTACTTGATGGCACACCTCCATTTTATGACATGGCAGCTAATTATTACTTGATGGCACACATCCATTATATGACATGGCAGCCAATTGTCACTTGATGGCACACCTCCATTATATGACATGGCAGCCAATTGTCACTTGATGGCACACCTCCATTTCATGACATGGCAGCCAGTTGTCACGTGATTGCACACCTCCATTATATGACATGGCAGCCAATTGTCACTTGATGGCACACCTCCATTATATGACATGGCAGCCAATTGTCACTCTATGGCACACCTCCATTTTATGACATGGCAGCCAATTGTCACTTGATGGCACACCTCCATTATATGACATGGCAGCTAATTGTCACTTGATGGCACACCTCCATTATATGACATGGCAGCCAATTGTCACTTGATGGCACAACTCCATTATATGACATGGCAGCCAATTGTTACTTGATGGCACACCTCCATTTCATGACATGGCAGCTAATTGTTACTTGATGGCACACCTCCATTATATGACATGGCAGCCAATTGTCACTTGATGGCACACCTCCATTTTATGACATGGCAGCCAATTGTCACTTGATGGCACACCTCCATTATATGACATGGCAGCTAATTGTCACTTGATGGCACACCTCAATTATATGACATGGCAGCCAATTGTCACTTGATGGCACAACTCCATTATATGACATGGCAGCCAATTGTCACTTGATGGCACACCTCCATTTTATGACATGGCAGCCAGTTGTCACTTGATGGCAAACCTCCATTATATGACATGGCAGCCAGTTGTTACTTGATGGCACACCTCCATTTTATGACATGGCAGACAGTTGTCACTTGATGGCACACCTCCATTTTATGACATGGCAGCCAATTGTCACTTGATGGCACACCTCCATTATATGACATGGCAGCCAGTTGTTTCTTGATGGCACACCTCCATTATATGACATGGCAGCCAATTGTTACTTCATGGCACACCTCCATTATATGACATGGCAGCCAATTGTCACTTGATGGCACACCTCCATTATATGACATGGCAGCTAATTGTCACTTGATGGCACACCTCCATTATATGACATGGCAGCCAATTGTCACTTGATGGTACAACTCCATTATATGAAATGGCAGCCAATTGTTACTTGATGGCACACCTCCATTTTATGACATGGCAGCTAATTATTACTTGATGGCAAACCTCCATTATATGACATGGCAGCCAATTGTCACTTGATGGCACACCTCCATTATATGACATGGCAGCCAATTGTCACTTGATGGCACACCTCCATTTCATGACATGGCAGCCAGTTGTCACGTGATGGCACACCTCCATTATATGACATGGCAGCCAATTGTCACTTGATGGCACACCTCCATTATATGACATGGCAGCCAATTGTCACTCTATGGCACACCTCCATTTTATGACATGGCAGCCAATTGTCACTTGATGGCACACCTCCATTATATGACATGGCAGCCAATTGTCACTTGATGGCACACCTCCATTATATGACATGGCAGCCAATTGTCACTTGATGGCACACCTCCATTTCATGACATGGAAGCCAGTTGTCACGTGATTGCACACCTCCATTATATGACATGGCAGCCAATTGTCACTTGATGGTACACCTCCATTATATGACATGGCAGCCAATTGTCACTTGATGGCACAACTCCATTATATGACATGGCAGCCAATTGTCACTTGATGGTACACCTCCATTATATGACATGGCAGCCAATTGTCACTTGATGGCACAACTCCATTATATGACATGGCAGCCAATTGTCACTTGATGGTACACCTCCATTATATGACATGGCAGCCAATTGTTACTTGATGGCACACCTCCATTTCATGACATGGCATCAAATTGTCACCTGATGGCACACATCCATTATTTGACATGGCAGCCAAGTGTCACTTGATGGCACACCTCCATTATATGACATGGCAGCCAATTGTCACTTGATGGCACACCTCTGTAACGGAGCTCCGTGTACTCCGACCGAGTACCCTCCGTTGATGGATGCTCCTAGCGCTCTCAGAGGACTCCAAGCACTGCAGACGACACCACAACCACCGCAGGCTCCACAACCGCCGTAGCTTAACTGGAGCCGCGCCGTCTTCCGTCCACCCTGGAATGAACCTTCAGCATTCAGGAACGTGTGGGGAAGATCTCTCCTCCTGGAGAGCGTATCCGGAACAAGCTCTTAAAAGAGCCAAGTGATTAAGAGCTCAGGGGAATATGCAGCGCATAGCAATCCCCAGTGTGATATAGCAGTTCCCTCCAATAACGAGACAAGGCTACGTATTGAGGGTCAGAAGAGGTCTGAGGACTGGAACACCCAGCCTGCTTTTTATTAGGATCAGGTACATACAGGACACTCCCAGGGGGAGGATGAAATTGACCAATCACATGTATGGTAACACCCCCACGTCTCCTCCCCTCAGATAAGCACATAACCCAATTAAAACATACATTATTTTACCCAGTTTCTGGATGTACCCCAAAAACAGGGGGTACAGCTTTAAATCTGGTATCCCCAAATAGCCCTTGTTCAGGGGAACAGTCTGTCCAAAAATCAGCCCATTCGGATGGATGGTTCGGGAGATACAGGGCTCCAAAGTTTTGACCGACCGCACAGACCAACTAGCCGAAAATAGTTCCATGAGTTTTGGCCTTGCGGTCGGTCTCCGTTCGCACGGTAAAATAGACGAAATTCTTGCCATCCATTCGCATCTTTGTGGTCGCTAGAATCCCCATACTAAGTTAAGTATAACTACCGAACGGCCGGTCGTTCGGTAGTTTCCGTGCGAAGTTCTGGATGTCTGGAGGTCTTAGCGGTATTCGCCTGTTTGCGCTGCCGATTTCAGTTCCATGCGTTCACAGGCAAACACCGCTGTTCGCACGCAAGATGGCCGCGAACACGTGGAAAAGTCCCGAAATGGCGGCCACCTATTCAGAGCACAAAGAATTCGCATGAAATCATGCGAACGGCTGTATTCTCCAGTAATGTGATTCTTATGCAATATATTCGCCTAAATCTCCTGGCTGTTAGGTTATTTTAGTAGTCCAAACCTACAGCATAGATAAAGGGAAAAAGACAGTCTAATACAAGTCCATATGCCTGAATACAGGGTTTACAGTGCAATATAGTCCAGGACCATAGTCGCAGGGGAGGAGGCAGGCAAGCAGGCCTCTCCAGGACAAAGTGGCGAAGGGCACTTCGTCACACATCTCCCCTTTGGGGGGAAGACTAACCAGGCACCTGACCTTCTGTCGGTCAGTGCCTCCGTTAGTCGATCCACCAACCCACAATAAACAAATGCCAGAGTAGCCCACCCACAACAAACAGGTACAAGGGTGACCCACCCACAAGACACAATTACTGCACCTGGGTATTTGGCTGTGGTAATGAGGCCACATGCCGAGGGTACTTGAAGGGCAGAGGCCAACTGCACTCTGCCCAGATGCCAGCTCTTCTGCTGGGGTAGCCTGCAGGACATCAGGCTCTGGACCAGGGACAAAGGTAGGGCAGAGGCCGACTGCACTCTGCCCAGCTGCCAGCTCTTCTGCTGGGGTAGCCTGCAAGACATCAGGCTCTGGACCAGGGAAAAAGGTAGGGCAGAGGCCGACTGCGCTCTGTCCAGCTGCCAGCTCTTCCGCTGGGGTAGCCTGCAGGACATCAGGCTCTGGACCAGGGACAAGGGTAGGGCAGAGGCCGACTGCGCTCTGTCCAGCTGCCAGCTCTTCCGCTGGGGTACTGAGACCATAGTCCGGCTCAGTAGTCAAGGGAACATGGACGTCAGGAGGGGTTAGCATCGCCTCCGTTAACCCTGGTGCCACGCTAGGGGTTAGCTGGGGAGGGGAATTTGTACTTACCCCCTCCTCTGGGTGTCCCGGTGAGGGTAGTTGGGGATCTGGAAGGGCTGTCCAGCATCCCTGTAGGTCAGGCACAGAGACCACGGTCCCATCTGCGCCGTCTGGAGGATTGGTGTCTCCCCTTGTTGGGGGAAGCTGCCGCTGGGGAGAGGGGGTGCTGTGCTCCTCTCCTGGAAACACAGGCTGCCGCTGGAGAGGGAGACCGCCTGTCTCCACTCCCTTACCATGGTCCTGTTGCTGTAGAGAGGGACCAACTGTCTCTGCTCTCTGTAGGACACACGGCTGCTGGGGGGGAAGGACGGCACCTTCGGCCCCCTGGGGTACACACTGCCGCTGGAGAGGGAGACCGCCTGTCTCCACTCCCTTACCATGGTCCTGTTGCTGTAGAGAGGGACCAACTGTCTCTGCTCTCTGTAGGACACACTGCTGCTGGGGGGGAAGGACGGCACCTTCGGCCCCCTGTAACTCACGCTGTTGTTGGGGCGCAGGGACGGAATACTTTGCCCTCACTGCCCGATATTCTGCTTCCATCTGCAGATACTCCGCCAGTTCTCTCCTCACTATCGGTACAACTTCCTCTGTTAGGAGGGGCCCGTAGATAGCCAACCGCCGCTTCAGCATAGCGTCAAACTGTACGTGACTATACCAATAGTCCAGTTTTGCTTGGTGTTCCCAGGATGCTGTTCCTCGCACTAGGGAAGCCATCCTGTTGTAGCCAGGGGCGCTGCCCAATGGCTAGCGTTGCCCTCAATTGTAACTCCAAACGTTACCCGTGTCTCTGAGCTGCTTCTCCTCGCACTAGGACGCCATCCCACCGCTGCCACCAATGTAACGGAGCTCCGTGTACTCCGACCGAGTACCCTCCGTTGATGGATGCTCCTAGCGCTCTCAGAGGACTCCAAGCACTGCAGACGACACCACAACCACCGCAGGCTCCACAACCGCCGTAGCTTAACTGGAGCCGCGCCGTCTTCCGTCCACCCTGGAATGAACCTTCAGCATTCAGGAACGTGTGGGGAAGATCTCTCCTCCTGGAGAGCGTATCCGGAACAAGCTCTTAAAAGAGCCAAGTGATTAAGAGCTCAGGGGAATATGCAGCGCATAGCAATCCCCAGTGTGATATAGCAGTTCCCTCCAATAACGAGACAAGGCTACGTATTGAGGGTCAGAAGAGGTCTGAGGACTGGAACACCCAGCCTGCTTTTTATTAGGATCAGGTACATACAGGACACTCCCAGGGGGAGGATGAAATTGACCAATCACATGTATGGTAACACCCCCACGTCTCCTCCACTCAGATAAGCACATAACCCAATTAAAACATACATTATTTTACCCAGTTTCTGGATGTACCCCAAAAACAGGGGGTACAGCTTTAAATCTGGTATCCCCAAATAGCCCTTGTTCAGGGGAACAGTCTGTCCAAAAATCAGCCCATTCGGATGGATGGTTCGGGAGATACAGGGCTCCAAAGTTTTGACCGACCGCACAGACCAACTAGCCGAAAATAGTTCCATGAGTTTTGGCCTTGCGGTCGGTCTCCGTTCGCACGGTAAAATAGACGAAATTCTTGCCATCCATTCGCATCTTTGTGGTCGCTAGAATCCCCATACTAAGTTAAGTATAACTACCGAACGGCCGGTCGTTCGGTAGTTTCCGTGCGAAGTTCTGGATGTCTGGAGGTCTTAGCGGTATTCGCCTGTTTGCGCTGCCGATTTCAGTTCCATGCGTTCACAGGCAAACACCGCTGTTCGCACGCAAGATGGCCGCGAACACGTGGAAAAGTCCCGAAATGGCGGCCACCTATTCAGAGCACAAAGAATTCGCATGAAATCATGCGAACGGCTGTATTCTCCAGTAATGTGATTCTTATGCAATATATTCGCCTAAATCTCCTGGCTGTTAGGTTATTTTAGTAGTCCAAACCTACAGCATAGATAAAGGGAAAAAGACAGTCTAATACAAGTCCATATGCCTGAATACAGGGTTTACAGTGCAATATAGTCCAGGACCATAGTCGCAGGGGAGGAGGCAGGCAAGCAGGCCTCTCCAGGACAAAGTGGCGAAGGGCACTTCGTCACAACCTCCATTATATGACATGGCAGCTAATTGTCACTTGATGGCACACCTCCATTATATGACGTGGCAGCCAATTGTCACTTGATGGCACACCTCCATTATATGACATGGCAGCCAATTGTCACTTGATTGCACACCTCCATTTTATGACATGGCAGCCAGTTGTCACTTGATGGCACACCCCCATTATATGACATGGCAGCAAATTGTCACTTGATGGCACACCTCCATTATATGAAATGGCAGCTAATTGTTACTTGATGGCACACCTCCATTATATGACATGGCAGCCAGTTGTCACGTGATGGCACACCTCCATTATATGACATGGCAGCCAATTGTCACTTGATGGCACACCTCCATTATATGACATGGCACCCAATTGTCACTTGATGGCACACCTCCATTTTATGACATGGCAGCCAATTGTCACTTGATGGCACACCTCCATTATATGACATGGCAGCAAATTGTCACTTGATGGCACACCTCCATTATATGACATGGCAGCCAATTGTCACTTGATGGCACACCTACATCATATGACATGGCAGCTAATTGTTACTTGATGGCACACCTCCATTATATGACATGGCAGCCAATTGTCACTTGATGGCACACCTCCATTATATGACATGGCAGCCATTTGTCACTTGATGGCACACCTCCATTATATGACATGGCAGCCAATTGTCACTTGATGGCACACCTCCATTTTATGACATGGCAGCCAATTGTCACTTGATGGCACAACTCCATTATATGACATGGCAGCCAATTGTTACTTGATGGCACACCTCCATTTTATGACATGGCAGCTAATTGTTACTTGATGGCACACCTCCATTATATGACATGGCAGCCAAATGTCATTTGATGGCACACCTCCATTATATGACATGGCAGCCAATTGTCATTTGATGGCACACCTCCATTTTATGACATGGCAGCCAGTTGTCACGTGATGGCACACCTCCATTATATGACATGGCAGCCAATTGTCACTTGATGGCACACCTCCATTATATGACATGGCAGCCAATTGTCACTTGATGGCACACCTCCATTTTATGACATGGCAGCCAATTGTCACTTGATGGCACACCTCCATTATATGACATGGCAGCAAATTGTCACTTGATGGCACACCTCCATTATATGACATGGCAGCTAATTGTTACTTGATGGCACACCTCCATTATATGACATGGCAGCCAATTGTCACTTGATGGCACAACTACATCATATGACATGGCAGCTAATTGTTACTTGATGGCACATCTCCATTATATGACATGGCAGCCAATTGTCACTTGATGCCACACCTCCATTTTATGACATGGCAGCCAGTTGTCACTTGATGGCACACCTCCATTATATGACATGGCAGCCAATTGTCACTTGATGGCACACCTCCATTTTATGACAAGGCAGCCAATTGTCACTTGATGGCACACCTCCATTATATGACATGGCAGCCAATTGTCACTTGATGGCACACCTCCATTATATGACATGGCAGCCAGTTGTTACTTGAAGGCATACCTCCATTATATGACATGGCAGCAAATTGTTACTTGATGGCACACCTCCATTATATGACATGGCAGAAAATTGTCACTTGATGGCACACCTCCATTATATGACATGGCAGCCAGTTGTCACGTGATGGCACACCTCCATTATATGACATGGCAGCCAATTGTCACTTGATGGCACAACTACATCATATGACATGGCAGCTAATTGTTACTTGATGGCACATCTCCATTATATGACATGGCAGCCAATTGTCACTTGATGCCACACCTCCATTTTATGACATGGCAGCCAGTTGTCACTTGATGGCACACCTCCATTATATGACATGGCAGCCAATTGTCACTTGATGGCACACCTCCATTTTATGACAAGGCAGCCAATTGTCACTTGATGGCACACCTCCATTATATGACATGGCAGCCAATTGTCACTTGATGGCACACCTCCATTATATGACATGGCAGCCAGTTGTTACTTGAAGGCATACCTCCATTATATGACATGGCAGCTAATTGTTACTTGATGGCACACCTCCATTATATGACATGGCAGCCAATTGTCACTTGATGGCACACCTACATCATATGACATGGCAGCTAATTGTTACTTGATGGCACACCTCCATTATATGACATGGCAGCCAATTGTCACTTGATGGCACACCTCCATTATATGACATGGCAGCCATTTGTCACTTGATGGCACACCTCCATTATATGACATGGCAGCCAATTGTCACTTGATGGCACACCTCCATTTTATGACATGGCAGCCAATTGTCACTTGATGGCACAACTCCATTATATGACATGGCAGCCATTTGTCACTTGATGGCACACCTCCATTATATGACATGGCAGCCAATTGTCACTTGATGGCACACCTCCATTTTATGACATGGCAGCCAGTTGTCACTTGATGGCACACCTCCATTATATGACATGGCAGCCAATTGTCACTTGATGGCACACCTCCATTTTATGACAAGGCAGCCAATTGTCACTTGATGGCACACCTCCATTATATGACATGGCAGCCAATTGTCACTTGATGGCACACCTCCATTATATGACATGGCAGCCAGTTGTTACTTGAAGGCATACCTCCATTATATGACATGGCAGCAAACTGTTACTTGATGGCAAATCTCCATTATATGACATGGCAGCCAGTTGTTACTTGATGGCACACCTCCATTATATGACATGGCAGCCAGTTGTCACTTGATGGCACACCTCCATTATATGACATGGCAGCCAAGTGTCACTTGATGGCACACCTCCATTTTATGACATGGCAGCCAGTTGTCACTTGATGGCACACCTCCATTATATGACATGGCAGCTAATTGTTACTTGATGGCACACCTCCATTATATGACATGGCAGCCAATTGTCACTTGATGGCACACCTCCATTATATGACATGGCAGCTAATTGTTACTTGATGGCACACCTCCATTATATGACATGGCAGCCAATTGTCACTTGATGGCACACCTCCATTTTATGACATGGCAGCCAATTGTCACTTGATGGCACACCTCCATTTCATGACATGGCAGCCAGTTGTCACTTGAAGGCACACCTCCATTATATGACATGGCAGCCAGTTGTTACTTGATGACACACCGCCATTATATGACATGGCAGCCAGTTGTTACTTGATGGCACACCTCCATTATATGACATGGCAGCCAATTGTCACTTGATAGCACACCTCCATTATATGACATGGCAGCCAGTTGTTACTTGATGGCACACTTCCATTATATGACATGGCAGCCAGTTGTCACTTGATAGCACACCTCCATTATACGACATGGCAGCCAAATGTTACTTGATGGCACACCTAAATTATATGACATGGCAGCCAATTGTCACTTGATGGCACACCTCCATTTTAAGACATGGCAGACAGTTGTCACTTGATGGCACACCTCCATTTTATGACATGGCATCCAATTGTCACTTGATGGCACACCTCCATTATATGACATGACAGCCAGTTGTTACTTGATGGCACACCTCCATTATATGACATGGCAGACAATTGTCACTTGATGGCACACCTCCATTATATGACATGGCAGCCAGTTGTTACTTGATGGCATACCTCCATTATATGACATGGCAGCCAATTGTTACTTGATGGCACACCTCCATTATATGACATGGCAGCCAAATGTTACTTGATGGCACACCTCCATTATATGACATGGCAGCCAATTGTCACTTGATGGCACACCTCCAATATATGACATGGCAGCCAATTGTCACTTGATGGCACACCTCCATTTTATGACATGGCAGCCAGTTGTTACTTGATGGCACACCTCCATTATATGACATGGCAGCCAGTTGTTACTTGATGGAACACCTCCATTATATGACATGGCAGCCAATTGTCACTTGATGGCACACCTCCATTATATGACATGGCAGCCAGTTGTTACTTGATGGCACACCTCCATTATATGACATGGCAGCCAGTTGTTACTTGATGGCATACCTCCATTATATGACATGGCAGCAAATTGTTACTTAATGCCATTATATGACATGCCAGCCAATTGTCACTTGATGGCACACCTCCATTTTATGACATGGCAGCCAGTTGTCACTTAATGCCATTATATGACATGCCAGCCAATTGTCACTTGATGGCACACCTCCATTTTATGACATGGCAGCCAGTTGTCACTTGATGGCACACCTCCATTATATGACATGGCAGACAATTGTTACTTGATGGCACACCTCCATTATATGACATGGCAGCCAATTGTCACTTGATGGCAAACCTCCATTATATGACATGGCAGCCAGTTGTTACTTGATGGCACACCTCCATTATATGACATGGCAGCCAATTGTCACTTGATGGAACACCTTCATTATATGACATGGCAGCCAGTTGTTACTTGATGGCACACCTCCATTATATTACATGGCTGCCAGGTGTCACTTGATTGCACACCTCCATTATACGACATGGCAGCCAATTGTTACTTGATGGCTCACCTCCATTATATGACATGGCAGCCAATTGTCACTTGATGGCACACCTCCATTTTATGACATGGCAGACAGTTGTCACTTGATGGCACAACTCCATTTTATGACATGGCAGCCAATTGTCACTTGATGGCACACCTCCATTATATGACATGGCAGGCAGTTGTTACTTGATGGCAGACCTCCATTATATGACATGGCAGCCAATTGTTACTTGATGGCACACCTCCATTATATGACATGGCAGCCAATTGTCACTTGATGGCACACCTCCATTATATGACATGGCAGCTAATTGTCACTTGATGGCACACTTTAATTATATGACATGGCAGCCAATTGTCACTTGATGGCACAACTCCATTATATGACATGGCAGCCAATTGTTACTTGATGGCACACCTCCATTTTATGACATGGCATCTAATTGTTACTTGATGGCACACCTCCATTATATGACATGGCAGCCAATTGTCACTTGATGGCACACCTCCATTATATGACATGGCAGCCAATTGTCACTTGATGGCACACCTCCATTTCATGACATGGCAGCCAGTTGTCATGTGATGGCACACCTCCATTATATGACATGGCAGCCAATTGTCACGTGATGGAACACCTCCATTATATGACATGGCAGCCAATTGTCACTTGATGGCACACCTCCATTTTATGACATGGCAGCCAATTGTCACTTGATGGCACACCTCCATTATATGACATGGCAGCTAATTGTCACTTGATGGCACACCTCCATTATATGACATGGCAGCCAATTGTCACTTGATGGCACAACTCCATTATATGACATGGCATCCAATTGTTACTTGATGGCACACCTCCATTTCATGACACGGCAGCTAATTGTTACTTGATGGCACACCTCCATTATATGACATGGCAGCCAGTTGTTACTTGTTGGCATACCTCCATTATATGACATGGCAGCAAATTGTTACTTGATGGCACATCTCCATTATATGACATGGCAGCCAATTGTCACTTAATGCCATTATATGACATGCCAGCCAATTGTCACTTGATGGCACACCTCCATTATATGACATGGCAGGCAGTTGTTACTTGATGGCAGACCTCCATTATATGACATGGCAGCCAATTGTTACTTGATGGCACACCTCCATTATATGACATGGCAGCCAATTGTCACTTGATGGCACACCTCCATTATATGACATGGCAGCTAATTGTCACTTGATGGCACACTTCCATTATATGACATGGCAGCCAATTGTCACTTGATGGCACAACTCCATTATATGACATGGCAGCCAATTGTTACTTGATGGCACACCTCCATTTTATGACATGGCATCTAATTGTTACTTGATGGCACACCTCCATTATATGACATGGCAGCCAATTGTCACTTGATGGCACACCTCCATTATATGACATGGCAGCCAATTGTCACTTGATGGCACACCTCCATTTCATGACATGGCAGCCAGTTGTCATGTGATGGCACACCTCCATTATATGACATGGCAGCCAATTGTCACTTGATGGAACACCTCCATTATATGACATGGCAGCCAATTGTCACTTGATGGCACACCTCCATTTTATGACATGGCAGCCAATTGTCACTTGATGGCACACCTCCATTATATGACATGGCAGCTAATTGTCACTTGATGGCACACCTCCATTATATGACATGGCAGCCAATTGTCACTTGATGGCACAACTCCATTATATGACATGGCATCCAATTGTTACTTGATGGCACACCTCCATTTCATGACACGGCAGCTAATTGTTACTTGATGGCACACCTCCATTATATGACATGGCAGCCAGTTGTTACTTGATGGCATACCTCCATTATATGACATGGCAGCAAATTGTTACTTGATGGCACATCTCCATTATATGACATGGCAGCCAATTGTCACTTAATGCCATTATATGACATGCCAGCCAATTGTCACTTGATGGCACACCTCCATTATATGACATGACAGCCAGTTGTTACTTGATGGCACACCTCCATTATATTACATGGCAGCCAATTGTCACTTGATGGCACACCTCCATTATATGACATGGCAGCCAGTTGTTACTTGATGGCATACCTCCATTATATGACATGGCAGCCAATTGTTACTTGATGGCACACCTCCATTATATGACATGGCAGCCAAATGTTACTTGATGGCACACCTCCATTATATGACATGGCAGCAAATTGTCACTTGATGGCACACCTCCATTTTATGACATGGCAGCCAATTGTCACTTGATGGCACAACTCCATTATATGACATGGCAGCCAATTGTCACTTGATGGCACACCTCCATTATATGACATGGCAGCCAATTGTCACTTGATGGCACACCTCCATTTTATGACTTGGCAGCTGTAACAGATCCTTACAAATCTCTGATTTGTGTGAAGCAAACAAGGGAATTACAACTTAATCATCTATTCGTTTCATTCCTCTGTTCGTCTGATTCCATACGAATTCCGTATGTAAAATATAGGTGGCCGCCATTTCGGGACTTTACACGTGTTCGCGGCCATCTTGTGTACGAACAGCGGTGTTTGCCTGTAACCGCATGGAACTAAAAACGGATACGCAAACAGGCGAACACCGCTGAGTCCTCCAGACCTCCATAAGTTCGTACGGAAACTACCGAACGTCCCACCATTTGGTAGTTATACTCAATCATCTATGGGGATTTCAGCAAACCCCGCGATTCGAATGGATGGCAAGATTTTCGTACCTTTTTACCGTGCGAACAGAGACCGACCGCAAGGCCAAAACTCATGGAACTATTTTCGGCTAGTTGGTCTGTGCGGTCGGTCAAAACTTTGAAACTCTGTAACTCCCGAACCATTCATCCATTCATTTTGGACAGATTGTTCCCCTAACCAAGACCTCTCAAGCGGTGCTGGATTTAAAGGTGTACCCCCTGTTTTTGGGGTACATCCAGAACTGGGGTAAAATATTGTATGTTATAATTGTGTTATGTGGTTATCTGAGGGGAGGAGACGTGGGGGTGTTACCCTGTGTATAATTGGTTGTTTTTATCCTCCCCCTGGGAGTGTCCTGTGTGTACCCTTTTCTAATAAAAAGCAGGCTGGGTGTTCCAGTCCTCAGTTCATCTTGACCCTTCATAACGTAGCCTCGTCTCGTTCTTGGAAGGGGATTATTTGGGGATGTTATTCTGCTCCTGTTACAGCTGAACCTGGTTCTCGCTCTGGATATCGTGGATGGGATTACATCAGCTTACTTCTCCACAGCAGCTTGCAGGGAAAAAGGACGTCTTCAACGGCAGAAACCCTCTCTCTATCTGGGTAGCCGTTACATTGGTGGCAGCGGTGGGATGGTCCTTTTATCCAAAGAACAAGCACTGAACGGAGTCACAGTATGCCAAGCTGAAAAGACCCACACTAAAGGATTTATTGGAGAATCGTGGTAGGAGTGCCAGCAACAGACCACGGAGGGAGCTGATAGCTGACCTGCTGGAGCTGGACGAGATGGATAGGTCCATGGAGGTAACTGAACCCATGGCACCCATCAGTGAGGACGATGTGATTACGGCAATTGTACAGCGGAGATTAGCGTTGTATTCAGTCATGTCTACAGAACTAATAACCCAACTGTTCCGGGAAGCAAGGGAAGTGATCCAAACCAAGAGGGAACAAGAAATGGAACTGGTAAGAGCCAGACAGCTCACTACTCAGACAGTTCCTACCCCGCTACCCACTACTACGGTAAAGAAAATTCCCTTCACTGCATTTAAAACCTTTGTGGAAAATGAAGAGGAAATTGATGGGTATTTGGCTGACTTTGAAAGGCAGTGCTCTCTACATCAAATACCACCAGAGCAATGGGTCACTATCCTGGCGGGAAAATTGTCAGGAAAAGCTAATGAGGCTTTTCGAGCACTCACTACAGAGGAGATCACGCAGTACCAAAAAGTAAAAGAGGCACTGCTCACCAGGTATGCGGTAACCCCAGAAGCATACCGACGCCGCTTCCGGGAGTCCAAAAAGAAAGCTGTGGACTCCCACATGGAATGGGCCAATCGACTACAAAGAGTGGCATCTCATTGGGTC
Source organism: Pelobates fuscus (assembly GCF_036172605.1). Taxonomy (NCBI): domain Eukaryota; kingdom Metazoa; phylum Chordata; class Amphibia; order Anura; family Pelobatidae; genus Pelobates; species Pelobates fuscus. Next base: position 415,042,986 of record NC_086318.1, read on the forward strand.
CAAGGGTGTAAGGCCAACACCGGAGAGGAGGTATTGCAATTGTTCTTAATGGAACATTTCTTCCAAGATTTGGCTGCGGACATACAAGACTGGGTACGAGACCGGCGCCCCGCTAATTTAAATGAGGCGGCTCGGCTGGCCGATGAATACGCCGAGACAAGGAGAGTAAGCCAGGGTACTACACGACCAGCTCATAAGATAGAGCCACGTACCCCAGCCGCTGTCTCACGCCCAGAGTTTCGAGCTCCAGTCCCACCAGGACCACCACGTCCTCAGGGACCTACCAACTACCCCCGAGATTTGTCAAAAGTGACGTGCCATCACTGCGGCAACCTCGGACATATTGCCCGATATTGTCCCCTAAGATCTAATAGCAACAACTGGAGACGTACAACTCCCAACACAGAGGCCCCTGCATCACGACCCTCTGCGGCTCACTGTCTGGAAGCCGAAATGGGCCCTGAGGAATGCCTGGGGATTTTGTATGAAGCAGATCCCATACAAGCTGCTTCTCCAGATAACCGACAACATCATCGACAGGAAGTTCGGGTGAATGGACAAATCGCACAAGGCCTAAGAGACACCGGGGCTACCATCACTTTGATCCAAAAACACCTAGTAAAGCCAGAGAATGTGTCTACCCGCACTGTTGCTGTTCGGGTCGCGGGGGGCGCTGTTTTTCGCTTGCCCACTGCCCGAGTACACTTAGACTGGGGAGTCGGATCAGGAAAAACCACAGTTGGCATTATGGACAACTTGCCTGCCGAGGTCGTATTGGGAAATGACATTGGCCCCTTGACTTCAGCATATTTGCCCACACCTGCTGCCGCTTGTCCCGTAACCACCCGCTCACAGACCCGTGTCGCAGATGACCCTAATACCGGCCGGGAGACCCAGGTAAGCCAAGCACCCACATGTAACCCCACTACGATAAGCAGACCCATAGCTTGGGACACCCCAGAGGAGTTTGGGAGGGAAACTAGAGAGGACCCCACCCTCCAAAAGTATCGGGAATTAGCAGACAGTAGGGGGGGCAAACAGGAACGTTTTCTATGGGATGGGGACAGGTTATACAGACTGACAGAAGGCAGAAAGAGAGGCTGTCCCCCTTCGCAGAAGCGCCAACTAGTGGTACCCAGAAAATACCGGTTGGAACTTCTTCGAATCGGCCATGACATTCCGTTGGCAGGACACCTAGGGGGTAACCGTACCACCTTCAGGATCACCCAGACCTTCTTTTGGCCGGGGATCTCAAAGGATGTATGACGTTACTGCAGTACTTGTGACGTATGCCAACGGGTAGGGAAGAGAGGGGATCACCCTAAAGCTCGACTGTTACCTATGCCTGTGATCGAGGAACCATTTAGCCGGGTGGCAGTCGACCTAGTAAGACCCCTACCTAACCCCAGTCCCTCTGGTAAGAAATACATCCTTACCGTAGTGGACTATGCTACTCGCTACCCGGAAGCCGTCGCTCTGACGAATATCCAGGCTGACACTGTCGCCAGTGCTTTAGTCGGGATATTCACCCGAGTGGGATTTCCTCAGGAAATCTTGTCCGATAGAGGGACCCAGTTTACCGCAGACCTAACCCAGCAGCTATGGAAGGTTTGTGGTATTAAGCCCCTACTTAGTTCCCCGTACCACCCTCAGACTAACGGTCTCTGTGAACGCTTTAACGGTACCCTAAAGCAATTGCTACGGACCTTTACAGCGGAATACAAAGACTGGGAACGATTCTTGCCGCACCTCCTGTTCGCTTATCGGGAGGTGCCGCAGGAATCCACAGGGTTCTCTCTCTTTGAACTGCTCTATGGCCGGAGAGTACGAGGCCCTCTCGACCTCATCCGAGAGCACTGGGAGGGGGAGACGGAACATGAGGGTGTCCCCATCGTACCATATGTGTTAGAAATGCGGGACCGTATGGAACAGTTAGCCCGGATGGCACGGGACCATCTCCATGCAGCCCAGGGGCGTCAGAAACGTTGGTACGATCAGGGCGCCCGCCAGAGAACGTTCCAAGTAGGCCAGAAGGTGCTGGTGCTTAGACCTGTCAAAGGGAATAAGCTCCAGACCTCCTGGCAGGGCCCTTACAAAGTGGTAGCACAGGTCTGTGACACCACCTATGTAATTGCCAGCAGCAAAGATGAAAGGATCCAGAAGTCCTTTCACGTAAACTTATTAAAAGAATATCAGGAAAGACCCGAGGATATAGCCGCCATATGTATACCAGCCACTGAAGACCCTGACAGCTTACCCATACCCGACCTATTAGCTAACTCGGAACCTAAGACCCTGCTCAATACCGTACAACTAGGGGAGCGGTTAACCCCCGCTGAAAAGGGACAGATCCGACAACTGCTGACTGAAAAGGGGTTGACGTTTTCCCAAGAGCCCGGATACACCCCCTTAGCAACTCACTATGTAGAGACCCCAGGACAAACCCCCCTCCGACAAACTCCCTATAGGATCCCTGAGGCAGTAAAAGAGGAGATGAGGAAGGAAATCCAAGAGATGTTAAGACTGGGAGTGATAGAGCCATCTGACAGTCCATGGGCCTCACCTGTGGTCCTAGTTCCCAAAAAGGATGGAACTACCCGGTTCTGTGTCGATTATCGACGTCTCAATGACAGAACCACGACAGACGCATATCCCATGCCCCGAGTAGACGAGCTATTAGATCGTATTGCCAGGGGACGTTATCTGACCACCATCGATTTATGTAAAGGGTATTGGCAGATTCCCCTGGCCAAGGAGGCTATCCCTAAGTCAGCCTTTGTCACCCCATTTGGCTTGTACCAGTTCAAGGTCATGCCATTTGGGATGAAAAATGCCCCGGCTACATTTCAGCGCTTAGTGGACCGCCTCCTTGATGGCTTCCAGGACTTCGCTTGCGCGTACCTGGATGACATTGCGATTTATAGCGAAACCTGGGGAGAGCACTTAAGGCATGTAGAGGCCGTACTGGATCAGATTCGGGCCGCAGGCTTGACTCTGAAACCAGAAAAGTGTAACTTCGGCATGGCCGAAGTCCAGTACCTGGGACACCGGGTGGGATGTGGGAAGCAGCGCCCAGAACCCGCTAAAGTTGAAGCTGTAGCTAATTGGCCCACACCCCACACCAAAACTCAAGTCTTAGCATTTTTGGGGACGGCAGGATATTATAGGAGGTTTGTCCCTGACTATAGCACCATCGCAAAACCCTTGACAGACCTAACCAAAAAGAACTTGCCTAGGATAGTCCTGTGGTCTCCCGCCTGTGAAACCGCCTTTCAGGCCCTAAAGAATGCTCTAATTCATGCACCTGTCCTGTCTGCCCCCGTCCCTAACAAAAGATTTGTCGTTCATACAGATGCATCCATGTATGGACTGGGGGCAGTTCTAAGCCAGGTCGGAGAAGATGGAGGTGAGCACCCTGTCGCGTATCTCAGTAGAAAACTGTTACCTAGAGAAGTGAGTTACGCGGCAGTGGAAAAGGAATGCTTAGCCCTGGTCTGGGCATTAAAGAAACTCACCCCATATTTGTACGGACAAGAATTTACACTAATCACCGACCATAACCCCCTGGTATGGCTGAATAGAGTAGCTGGAGATAATGGACGTTTATTGAGATGGAGCCTAGCACTGCAACCCTACAACTTCTCCATTCAATACCGCCCTGGCAGGTTTAATGGGAATGCCGATGGTCTGTCCAGGCAAACAGAACTATTGCCCTAACAAGGGACCGGACAGCCCCAAGTTGACCCGAAAAGGATCAATCCGGGTCTGCCGGAGTGTTCCACAAAAGGGGAGCAGTGTAACAGATCCTTACAAATCTCTGGTGGATGTGAAGCAAACAAGGGAATTACAACTTAATCATCTATTCGTTTCATTCCTCTGTTCGTCTGATTCCACACAAATTCCGTATGTAAAATATAGGTGGCCGCCATTTCGGGACTTTACACGTGTTCGCGGCCATCTTGTGTACGAACAGCGGTGTTTGCCTGTAACCGCATGGAACTAAAAACGGATACGCAAACAGGCGAACACCGCTGAGTCCTCCAGACCTCCATAAGTTCGTACGGAAACTACCAAACGTCCCACCATTCGGTAGTTATACTCAATCATCTATGGGGATTTCAGCGAACCCCGCGATTCGAATGGATGGCAAGATTTTCGTACCTTTTTACCGTGCGAACAGAGACCGACCGCAAGGCCAAAACTCATGGAACTATTTTCGGCTAGTTGGTCTGTGCGGTCGGTCAAAACTTTGGAACTCTGTATCTCCCGAACCATTCATCCAAACGGGCTGATTTTTGGACAGATTGTTCCCCTAACCAAGACCTCTCAAGCGGTGCTGGACTTAAAGGTGTACCCCCTGTTTTTGGGGTACATCCAGAACTGGGGTAAAATATTGTACGTTATAATTGTGTTATGTGGTTATCTGAGGGGAGGAGACGTGGGGGTGTTACCATGTGTATAATTGGTTGTTTTTATCCTCCCCCTGGGAGTGTCCTGTGTGTGTCCTTTTCTAATAAAAAGCAGGCTGGGTGTTCCAGTCCTCAGTTCATCTTGACCCTTCAAAACGTAGCCTCGTCTCGTTCTTGGAAGGGGATTATTTGGGGATGTTATTCTGCTCCTGTTACAGCTGAACCTGATTCTCGCTCTGGATATCGTGGATGGGATTATATCAGCTTACTTCTCCACAGCAGCTTGCAGGGAAAAAGGACGTCTTCAACGGCAGATACCCTCTCTCTATCTGGGTAGCCGTTACAGCAGCCAATTGTCACTTGATGGCACACCTCCATTATATGACATGGCAGCCAGTTGTTACTTGATGGCATACCTCCATTATATGACATGGCAGCAAATTGTTACTTGATGGCACATCTCCATTATATGACATGGCAGCCAATTGTCACTTGATGGCACACCTCCATTATATGACATGGCAGCCAATTGTCACTTGATGGCACACCTCCATTTTATGACATGGCAGCCAGTTGTCACTTGATGGCACACCTCCATTATATGACATGGCAGCAAATTGTTACTTGATGGCACACCTCCAATATATGACATGGAAGCCAATTGTCACTTCATGGCACACCTCCATTATATGACATGGCAGCCAATTGTCACTTGATGGCACACCTCCATTATATGACATGGCAGCCAATTGTCACTTGATGGCACACCTCCATTATATGACATGGCAGCCAATTGTCACTTGATGGCACACCTCCATTATATGACATGGCAGCCAGTTGTTACTTGATGGCACACCTCCATTATATGACATGGCAGCCAGTTGTCACTTGATGGCACACCTCCATTATATGACATGGCAGCCAATTGTTACTTGATGGCACACCTCCATTATATGACACGGCAGCCAATTGTCACTTGATGGCACACCTCCATTTTATGACATGGCAGACAATTGTCACTTGATGGCACACCTCCATTTTTTGACATGGCAGCCAATTGTCACTTGATGGCACACCTCCATTATATGACATGGCAGCCAATTGTCACTTGATGGCACACCTCCATTTTATGACATGGCAGCCAATTGTCACTTGATGGCACACCTCCATTATATGACATGGCAGCAAATTGTCACTTGATGGCACACCTCCATTATATGACATGGCAGCTAATTGTTACCTAATGGCACACCTCCATTATATGACATGGCAGCCAATTGTCACTTGATGGCACACCTACATCATATGACATGGCAGCTAATTGTTACTTGATGGCACACCTCCATTATATGACATGGCAGCCAATTGTCACTTGATGGCACACCTCCATTATATGACATGGCAGCCAATTGTCACTTGATGGCACACCTCCATTATATGACATGGCAGTCAATTGTCACTTGATGGCACACCTCCATTATATGACATGGCAGCCAATTGTCACTTGATGGCACACCTCCATTTTATTACTTGGCAGCCAATTGTCACTTGATGGCATATCTCCATTATATGACATGGCAGCAAATTGTTACTTGATGGCACATCTCCATTATATGACATGGCAGCCAATTGTCACTTGATGGCACACCTCCATTATATGACATGGCAGCCAATTGTCACTTGATGGCACACCTCCATTTTATGACATGGCAGCCAGTTGTCACTTGATGGCACACCTCCATTATATGACATGGCAGACAATTGTTACTTGATGGCACACCTCCATTATATGACATGGAAGCCAATTGTCACTTCATGGCACACCTCCATTATATGATATGGCAGCCAATTGTAACTTGATGGCACACCTCCATTATATGACATGTCAGCCAGTTGTTACTTGATGGCACACCTCCATTATATGACATGGCAGCCAATTGTCACTTGATGGCACACCTCCATTATATGACATGGCAGCCAGTTGTTACGTGATGGCACACCTCCATTATATGACATGGCAGCCAATTGTCACTTGATGGCACACCTCCATTATATGACATGGCAGCCAGTTGTTACTTGATGGCACACCTCCATTATATGACATGGCAGCCAGTTGTCACTTGATGGCACACCTCCATTATATGACATGGCAGCCAATTATTACTTGATGGCACACCTCCATTATATGACATGGCAGCAAATTGTTACTTGATGGCACATCTCCATTATATGACATGGCAGCCAATTGTCACTTGATGGCACACCTCCATTATATGACATGGCAGCCAATTGTCACTTGATGGCACACCTCCATTTTATGACATGGCAGCCAGTTGTCACTTGATGGCACACCTACATCATATGACATGGCAGCTAATTGTTACTTGATGGCACACCTCCATTATATGACATGGCAGCCAATTGTCACTTGATGGCACACTTACATTATATGACATGGCAGCCAATTGTCACTTGATGGCACACCTCCATTATATGACATGGCAGCCAATTGTCACTTGATGGCACACCTCCATTTTATGACTTGGCAGCCAATTGTCACTTGATGGCACACCTCCATTATATGACATGGCAGCCAGTTGTTACTTGATGGCATACCTCCATTATATGACATGGCAGCAAATTGTTACTTGATGGCACATCTCCATTATATGACATGGCAGCCAATTGTCACTTGATGGCACACCTCCATTATATGACATGGCAGCCAATTGTCACTTGATGGCACACCTCCATTTTATGACATGGCAGCCAGTTGTCACTTGATGGCACACCTCCATTATATGACATGGCAGCCAATTGTTACTTGATGGCACACCTCCATTATATGACATGGAAGCCAATTGTCACTTCATGGCACACCTCCATTATATGACATGGCAGCCAATTGTCACTTGATGGCACACCTCCATTATATGACATGGCAGCCAATTGTCACTTGATGGCACACCTCCATTATATGACATGGCAGCCAATTGTCACTTGATGGCACACCTCCATTTTATGACATGGCAGCCAATTGTAACTTGATGGCACACCTCCATTATATGACATGGCAACCAGTTGTTACTTGATGGCATACCTCCATTATATGACATGGCAGCAAATTGTTACTTGATGGCACATCTCCATTATATAACATGGCAGCCAATTGTCACTTAATGCCATTATATGACATGCCAGCCAATTGTCACTTGATGGAACACCTCCATTTTATGACATGGCAGCCAGTTGTCACTTGATGGCACACCTCCATTATATGACATGGCAGCCAATTGTCACTTGATGGCACACCTCCATTATATGACATGGCAGTCAATTGTCACTTGATGGCACACCTCCATTATATGACATGGCAGCCAATTGTCACTTGATGGCACACCTCCATTTTATTACTTGGCAGCCAATTGTCACTTGATGGCATATCTCCATTATATGACATGGCAGCAAATTGTTACTTGATGGCACATCTCCATTATATGACATGGCAGCCAATTGTCACTTGATGGCACACCTCCATTATATGACATGGCAGCCAATTGTCACTTGATGGCACACCTCCATTTTATGACATGGCAGCCAGTTGTCACTTGATGGCACACCTCCATTATATGACATGGCAGACAATTGTTACTTGATGGCACACCTCCATTATATGACATGGAAGCCAATTGTCACTTCATGGCACACCTCCATTATATGATATGGCAGCCAATTGTCACTTGATGGCACACCTCCATTATATGACATGTCAGCCAGTTGTTACTTGATGGCACACCTCCATTATATGACATGGCAGCCAATTGTCACTTGATGGCACACCTCCATTATATGACATGGCAGCCAGTTGTTACTTGATGGCACACCTCCATTATATGACATGGCAGCCAATTGTCACTTGATGGCACACCTCCATTATATGACATGGCAGCCAGTTGTTACTTGATGGCACACCTCCATTATATGACATGGCAGCCAGTTGTCACTTGATGGCACACCTCCATTATATGACATGGCAGCCAATTATTACTTGATGGCACACCTCCATTATATGACATGGCAGCAAATTGTTACTTGATGGCACATCTCCATTATATGACATGGCAGCCAATTGTCACTTGATGGCACACCTCCATTATATGACATGGCAGCCAATTGTCACTTGATGGCACACCTCCATTTTATGACATGGCAGCCAGTTGTCACTTGATGGCACACCTACATCATATGACATGGCAGCTAATTGTTACTTGATGGCACACCTCCATTATATGACATGGCAGCCAATTGTCACTTGATGGCACACTTACATTATATGACATGGCAGCCAATTGTCACTTGATGGCACACCTCCATTATATGACATGGCAGCCAATTGTCACTTGATGGCACACCTCCATTTTATGACTTGGCAGCCAATTGTCACTTGATGGCACACCTCCATTATATGACATGGCAGCCAGTTGTTACTTGATGGCATACCTCCATTATATGACATGGCAGCAAATTGTTACTTGATGGCACATCTCCATTATATGACATGGCAGCCAATTGTCACTTGATGGCACACCTCCATTATATGACATGGCAGCCAATTGTCACTTGATGGCACACCTCCATTTTATGACATGGCAGCCAGTTGTCACTTGATGGCACACCTCCATTATATGACATGGCAGCCAATTGTTACTTGATGGCACACCTCCATTATATGACATGGAAGCCAATTGTCACTTCATGGCACACCTCCATTATATGACATGGCAGCCAATTGTCACTTGATGGCACACCTCCATTATATGACATGGCAGCCAATTGTCACTTGATGGCACACCTCCATTATATGACATGGCAGCCAATTGTCACTTGATGGCACACCTCCATTTTATGACATGGCAGCCAATTGTAACTTGATGGCACACCTCCATTATATGACATGGCAACCAGTTGTTACTTGATGGCATACCTCCATTATATGACATGGCAGCAAATTGTTACTTGATGGCACATCTCCATTATATAACATGGCAGCCAATTGTCACTTAATGCCATTATATGACATGCCAGCCAATTGTCACTTGATGGAACACCTCCATTTTATGACATGGCAGCCAGTTGTCACTTGATGGTACACCTCCATTATATGACATGGCAGCCAATTGTTACTTGATGGCACACCTCCATTATATGACATGGAAGCCAATTGTCACTTCATGGCACACCTCCATTATATGACATGGCAGCCAATTGTCACTTGATGGCACACCTCCATTATATGACATGGCAGCCAGTTGTTACTTGATGGCACACCTTCATTATATGACATTGCAGCCAATTGTCACTTGATGGCAAAACTCCATTATATGACATGGCAGCCAGTTGTTACTTGATGGCACACCTCCATTATATGACATGGCAGCCAGTTGTCACTTGATGGCACACCTCCATTATATGACATGGCAGCCAATTGTTACTTGATGGCACACCTCCATTATATGACATGGCAGACAATTGTCACTTGATGGCACACCTTCATTTTATGACATGGCAGACAATTGTCACTTGATGGCACACCTCCATTTTATGACATGGCAGCCAATTGTCACTTGATGGCACACCTCCATTATATGACATGGAAGCCAGTTGTTACTTGATGGCACACCTCCATTATATGACATGGCAGCCAATTGTCACTTGATGGCACACCTCCATTATATGACATGGCAGCCAGTTGTTACTCGATGGCATACCTCCATTATATGACATGGCAGCCAATTGTTACTTGATGGCACACCTCCATTATATGACATGGCAGCCAATTGTCACTTGATGGCACAACTCCATTATATGACATGGCAGCTAATTGTCACTTGATGGCACACCTCCATTATATGACATGGCAGCCAATTGTCACTTGATGGCACAACTCCATTATATGACATGGCAGCCAATTGTTACTTGATGGCACACCTCCATTTTATGACATGGCAGCTAATTGTTACTTGATGGCACACCTCCATTATATGACATGGCAGCCAATTGTCATTTGATGGCACACCTCCATTATATGACATAGAAACATAGAAACATAGAATGTGACGGCAGATAAGAACCATTCGGCCCATCTAGTCTGCCCAGTTTTCTAAATACTTTCATTAGTCCCTGGCATTATCTTATAGTTAGGATAGCCTTATGCCTATCCCACGCATGCTTAAACTCCTTTACTGTGTTAACCTCTACCACTTCAGCTGGAAGGCTATTCCATGCATCCACTACCCTCTCAGTAAAGTAATACTTCCTGATATTATTTTTAAACCTTTGTCCTTCTAATTTTAGACTATGTCCTCTGGTTGTGGTAGTTTTTCTTCTTTTAAATATAGTCTCCTCCTTTACTGTGTTGATTCCCTTTATGTATTTAAATGTTTCTATCATATCCCCCCTGTCTCGTCTTTCCTCCAAGCTATACATGTTAAGATCCTTTAACCTTTCCTGGTAAGTTTTATTCTGCAATCCATGAACCAGTTTAGTAGCCCTTCTTTGAACTCTCTCTAAGGTATCAATATCCTTCTGAAGATATGGTATCCAGTACTGTGTACAGTACTCCAAGTGAGGTCTCACCAGTGTTCTGTACAATGGCATGAGCACTTCCCTCTTTCTACTGCTAATACCTCTCCCTATACAACCAAGCATTCTGCTAGCATTTCCTGCTGCTCTATTACATTGTCTGCCTACCTTTAAGTCCTCAGAAATAATCACCCCTAAATCCCTTTCCTCAGCTGTTGAGGTTAGGACTCTATCAAATATTCTGTACTCTGCCCTTGGGTTTTTACGTCCAAGATGCATTATCTTACACTTATCCACATTAAATGTCAGTTGCCACAACTCTGACCATTTTTCTAGTTTACCTAAATCATTTGCCATTTGGCTTATCCCTCCTGGAACATCAACCCTGTTACATATCTTAGTATCATCCGCAAAAAGACACACCTTACCATCAAGACCTTCTGCAATATCACTAATAAAAATATTAAAGAGAATGGGTCCAAGTACAGATCCCTGAGGTACCCCACTGGTGACAAGCCCAAGCTTCGAATATACTCCATTGACTACAACCCTCTGTTGCCTGTCATTTAGCCACTGCCTTACATCAATTGTCATTTGATGGCACACCTCCATTTTATGACATGGCAGCCAGTTGTCACGTGATGGCACACCTCCATTATATGACATGGCAGCCAATTGTCACTTGATGGCACACCTCCATTATATGACATGGCAGCCAATTGTCACTTGATGGCACACCTCCATTATTTGACATGGCAGCCAATTTTCACTTGATGGCACACATCTATTATATGACATAGCAGCCAATCGTTACTTGATGGCACACCTCCATTATATGACCTGACAGCCAATTGTCACTTGGTGGTGCATCTCCATTATATGACCTGACAGCCAATTGTCACTTGGTGGTGCATCTCCATTATAGCTGCCCAGATACAGGTGTCTTTTCCAGAGGCTGTTGTTAACCTGGTTTCATTCAGACAAAGGGAACATCCTAAATAGCCTAATAAAAAAAGAGATAGAGATCAGCAGATTTTAGGTAGTATTTTCATAAGTTTTTATAATGTATTTTTCTGTGTGCACTGCCTCCTTATTTAGTATATGTTTTGGTGTCTACAGCAATACTAAATGCATGTTCAGTTTCCATTTCTTGTGTGTATTTGGAGTCCTTACCAGATCCTTTGGGTTGAGCACCCCAATGTCCCATGTAATCTGATTTGCCCACAATCCACTAGTCAAAAGAATCCCACAGAAGAACAAACTGCAGACTTCAAGACAGACGAGAACAAAATGGAAGCACCCAGATATTGAGATCCAGCAATGGGGGGGAGTGTAATCATTAAAGGGTAACTGAAGGCACCCAGGCCACTTCAACTCATTGAAGTGGTCTGGGTGTAATGTCCCATGTCTCTTAGCTCTACAGTGGTAATTATTAGATCTTTTAAGAAACTGCAATAATTACCTCTGCGGGTTAATTCCTCCTCTAGTGGCTGTCTACCAGACAGCCACTACAGGGACTTCATGAATTGAAATGGACCTTATCTGACGCTGGATGTCCTCACACTCTGCATGAGGACCTCCAGCGTCAGATTGTTCCCTGATTTTTCATTAAATAATACTTTCCTATGGGGAAATCCTAGTGCAAGCGTGGCCATTGCCGCGCATACGCATTAGTTATCCCCCGCCAGCTGACATTGGTGGGGGAGGAGTGTGGGAGAAGTCTAACCCAGTGCCAATGTCAGTCGGTGCTGGATTCAGGTAAGTGACTGAAGGGGTTTTAACCCCTTCAGCCAAGTGAGAGGGGGGGCACGAGGTAGGGAGCACTGCAGCAGCCTGTAGTGCCAGGAAAATGGGTTTGTTTTGCTGGCACTATAGAATCCCTTTAAGAAACAAAGGGAATACACAAAGGAAAACTGAAAGAAAACAAAACAAAGCATGACAGTGGCACTTTAAACACAGTGTGATCATATTCAATTATTAAATATATTAAATCCCAATAAGACAGGTATAGATTCTATACTGTATTTCTGTGTGAAAAAGAAAAGACAGGAGGTAGTTTATGTTGCACTCCTGAGTGGGGGGTAACCCCTGAAGAATAACAGTAAACAGTTTATCAATTTTGCCTGTATCTCTGTGTGTGCTCTGTTCTCTTTATGTGATCAGGAGAAAAATCTTTCTGTCAATGTTAATTACATTATGTAGGTGTCCGTGGTTCTGTCTTCGATTGCGGAAGCAATTATAATAATGTGTAATTGAAGCTGCTAATATCTTAAAAACAAACTCCTACAGAGAGCTGTGATAATGTGCTTTCTGACATTTAATAATTCCAAAGTACTACTCACATTGCATGTCAGTGTATAAGTAATGTGTATAATATACACTGCAACAGTAATAAACACTTTTCACTTAGTGACGAGTAGGAAGCTATATTGATTGTGTATCTTTTACACAGACCTAAATCTCACAATCACAAAACACATACTATACCTGAGGTCATATTATATGCTACAAATTGACGTGTACACTGTACACAGTGAGATTAGTGGAATGTGAACAATGGACTTTCTGTGATTCCTTGGATGGGGGCATGTCACTGGTGGGGAGAATGCTAGGGCTGATATATCCTCTGTAAGAATTAAGCAATACACTCACATATATGTTTAGTTTACCAAGTCAAAAAGCTACAAAATGACAGACCAGTAGTATAAACTATGAAGAAAAATTGTCCTTGCAACATATAAGTTGTGTCTTGGGTTATGACTACTTTGCTGATTCCAGTAAAATTTTGTACTCTAATAAATTAATCATGTTACACCCCCTGGCTGTCAATCAGACAACTGGTCCGGTTACTTCCTGATTACTTAGCTCAGTGAAGCTAAACTCAAGAGGCAGCAATTGCACAGAGCAGCCGCCTTGGAAAGGTTTCTCATTGAGCTGCATCGGGAAGGTCTGTGATTGGACAGCCACAGAAAGTCTGGGCGGGGTTAGAAGGGGAGGGCTTGCAAAGTCTCCAGACAATAAATATGTAGCTTTCGCAAGATGGTTTTAGATTTACCCCAATGAAATAAATGCATAATTAAATTAATGTATGTTTTCAATGTGGGTATATCTACAAACACAGTGATTTTAAAATGTGGGCAATGGAGTGTGCCTTTAACGACTTTTACAATTTCACTAACTGTATTGATTATATATATATATATATATATATATATATATATATATATATATATATATATATATATACGTCATGATTTACAACAGCTCATGGTATCCTTCCAGTATTTTCTAATAAAAAAAAAACACTGCAGAAGTTTCCCACTCAAGTGGATACAAAACTTGTGTGTTGCTATTTATTTTTATTATATCTGTTGGTATGAGCTGTGTTCTTTTAAATGCATTTTTTTCCAATAAATCTTCAGTGAAGACTTTAGAAATAAATCTAGATGTATAGTCCAGGCCACATGCCCTCGAATGTAAAAAATAAATCACTGAAGATGATAATTCTCTGTTTATTGCTACAGATTGTAGATTGGGCTACCAGTGTATGCATATTCCATCCGTTTCCAGTTTGGATTATTCTACAGACGAGGTACAGTAAGAAAATAGTAGACTTGAATATTTGTTTCATTACGGACTGCAATTCATTAGAATGTTGTCCTACTGGGTGATTCTCCAAATTCCTGATTTTCTGAACTTGCAATAAACTAATCACAAATCTAATCACTCCCGTAATCGACAAGCATTCTTGTTTGTTTCATGATTCTGAGTTCTGTCCATGGAGCCAAAAAAAGGCAAGACTGATGGTATAAAAAGATGATGGATGTCTAGGTGACCATCGCTAAATGTGGATTTTATTCACGGATCAAAAGATCGCTTCCAATAGATGAAAAAAAGATGGAACTGAATAAAAATCTAGACTTATTTATGATTTAATAAATATAAATGTATAATTATAGATTTAGTTGCTTTTTTCACTTGATTTGTGAACCAAATGGTGTGAACATTTTTATTATGTATATATTTTGTAGTACACTGGTTGGCTCATTTTCACACCCTTTTGGTTAGTCTGATTTATATTCCTGAATCTTTTTCGGCTGCAGAAATTCTGACGAGTTGGACCACCACCACAAGCACATAATTCGCTCGCCCAGAATTTTTTTTTTTATTTTCTCGAAGTGCTTCTGTTAAAGCTAATTCTTCAGCCATGCACAAGTCTAGCAAATACATTTTATAGAAAGTCTAGTAAATACATGTTATATAATATTTAAATAACCAGAATAATTTATTGCCACTGGGTGATTTCTCAGGGATGTTACCTATACCAAATTAGTGCTCCTTTTAATGTTTGAAATTGATGTGTTAATGATGAGTTCAAGTAGAAGATTATCAAATAAGGCATTACTTCAGCATACTAATAGTATGTTAGAACAATGCACTATGCTAATCTTTTTGTTTTGTGTCCCTTATGGAACTTTCTATTCATTAATGTAGGTAATAGTTCCAAAGAGTGCTATTATAATTAATTAGCTGAACAACACTTACTTAACATCCAAGTGTCAGGTAGGATTATGTTTATTAATTCTAGTTATATTTTGTATGTACAAGGATTAGCAGTAAATGTAAAAGGAACATTGAGAATATCGAAGATTGTTTCTCAGATGATAAAACAGACCTCGAGACCAATGTATGAGACATTTTCAACGGAAAAACCTCAACGTAAAATGTATATGGTTGTAATCACTTTGAGGGCAAAAGTCACGTCAATGTTTAAAGTTATGATAAGATTTAAGGTTTTTACTTTTTACATAAATGTTAGCGTATGCAAAGATATTCCATAATTAATAATAATTGCAAGCCATTAGTTGCTTTCTTGTTTCTGATTTTATTATTTCCATAATGAGTTCTAACCTTCTTCAGATAATAAAGTACTTGTAACTGCATCCTTAGAAAAAGAATGAGGAACGCAATCAGGGATTCTCAAGCAGCAATATTATCAGTAGTAGATTTAATTATGTACACAGACATTGCATGTTGCCTTTATCCAAGTTAATGGTACTCATTTTAGTGACATTAGAAGAATAAATTAATTATACCGGGAATCAAACCTGCAAACGGTTAGAGCAGTAAGAGCATTTACCAACTGAGCTATCTTTCTCAAGCTAGTTTTACAAACTCCTCTTAGCAGATGTACACGTGCAGGAGAGTTACTCATAGAGACAGAAACAGACTTTTTAATGCACAGACAGAAAAATACAGTAACATCAGTGGTGTACTAAAGGGGGGGTGAGGGGGGTGGTCCGCCCCGGGTGCCATCAGGCACGGGGGTGCCACCAGGGCTGGCCGGGCTTGTAGTTCAGTGAGCTGTGTGGCTGCACCGGTTGCCATAGCAGCAGGGGCGCCGGGCAGCCGACACAACTCACACGCAGGGGCTGGAAGCAGGAGCTGGAGATCTGGCTGACAGCCTCATACTGCTGCACACTGAGGGGAAGCAGGAAGGAGTCCCTGCTTCCCCAACTACAGCCCAAGCTTACTGTAAGTGAGAGAGTGTGTGCTGTGTGTAACTGTGATTGTGACTGTCTTTGACTGTGTGTGTGCTGTGTGTAACTGTGATCGTGACTGTCTTTGACTGTGTGTGTGCTGTGTGTAACTGTGATTGTGACTGTCTTTGACTCTGTGTGTGTGTAACTGTGATTGTGACTGTCTTTGACTGTGTGTGTGTGATTGTCTGCCTGTGTGTGTGTGACTGCCTGTGATTGTCTGCCTGCGATTGTCTGTGTGACTGTGTGTGTGTGTGTGTGTGTGTGAATGTCTGCCTGTGATTGTCTGTGTGACTGTGTGTGTGATTGTCTGCCTGTGATTGAGGGTTTGAGTGACTGTCTGTGACTGTGTGTGTGACTGTCTGCCTGTGATTGTGTGTGTGTGTGTGTGACTGTCTGCCTCTGATTGTGTGTGTGTGACTGCCTGTGATTGTCTGCCTGTGATTGTCTGTGTGACTGTGTGTGTGTGACTGTCTGCCTGTGTGTGTCTGTGTGTGACTGTCTGCCTGTGATTGTGGGTGTGTGTGAGTGACTTTCTCTGACTGTGTGTGTGTGTGTGTGTGTGTGTGTGTGACTGTCTGCCTCTGTGTGTGTGTGTGACTGTCTGTGATTGTGTTGTGTGTGTGACTGTCTGCCTGTGTGACTGTCTGCCTGTGACTCTGTGTGTGACTGCCTGTGACTCTGTGTGTGTGTGTGTGCGTGACTGTCTGCCTGTGATTGTGGGTGTGTGTGTGAGTGACTGTCTGTGACTGTGTTGTGTGTATGTGTGACTGTCTGCCTGTGATTGTGTGTGTGGCTGTCTGTGAATCTGTGTGTGTATGTGTGACTGTCTGCCTGTGTGATTGCCTGCGTGTTTGACTGTCTGCCTGTAACTGTGTGTGAGTGACTGTGTGTGGGACTGTGTGCATCTGACTGTGTCTGACAGTCTTTGCCCTGCAGTGAGCCGGCAGCCAGGATATGATGTCATCGCGGCCTCGGCATTATTACAGGGCGTGTGATGGACCTGTGCAGAAAGAGCACAGAGATCCCAGCAGCAACCACTGACCACCAGGGACTGAGGATCCACTCCAGCCCTTCTAGAGCAAGGTAGGAAGGCTGGGTGGACCTCGTAATTATTAAATGTGTGTATGTATGTGATGTTTGTGTGTGTATGTGATTGTGTGTCTGTGATTGTATGTGTGTGGATCAGTGATTGTGTTTGTGTATATATGTGATTATGTGTGTGATTGTGTGTATCTCTGCATATGTGTTTAGTAGATAGCTCCCTTATTTCCTGTCCTTAAATATTGCAATCCCACATAAGGATAACAAATAAGGGATTTATCTACTAAACAACTGAAAATAAGAAAAGGGCGTTTTTATTTAATCCTTTAGCTGTTTAATAGATCATTCCCAGAATTGGTGCCCGTATGTGAGATTTCCATAGTTAAAGATACCAAATGAGGGTGCTGTTTAGCAGATAGCACCTTATTTGGTGTCCTTATATATGGCAATCCCACAAAGGATAGCAAATAGAGGAGTTATCTGCTAAACAAAGATTGGAATTGAGAGGTGTCAGCCAGCCCACAACAAGAAATCTGGGTGGCTAATGTTAATTATATGCAAATGTGTAGTAGATGCCAGCATGCAGAACACAGCATGCTGGCATCAGACAGCCAATGGCAGCATATTACCCCATTCCCTAGTGAGAAGTTTTACTGCTCCCCCTCCTGTTTTGACTGTGGTATCTTATGTGTCCCCCCATATATATTGTTCCTAGAGTCGCCACAATGTCTGCATGTGTATCTGTGTGTGACTGTGTTTGTGTGTATATGTATCTGCATGTGTGTATGTCCGTGTATGTGTATATGTGCAGACATCTAAAAATCTCTCCAACACTACACACAAATACACTCATGCATTTCAACGTTAACACTACATACAAACCCCACCATTATATATAACCACATCACTGCATTCAAATACTACACAACACACAAATGCATGCTTGCATTCAAACTCCAACACTACATACAAACACACCGCTACATTCACTCGCATATACTCCATACAAAAACATGCATACATTTAAACACACAAACACTGCTTAGTGCTAAATACATAAAAAACATTTTTTGGTTCTATCAATAGGACCCGCCCCGGGTGCCAAATGCTCTAGGTACGCCCCTGAGTAACATATAAATGTATTTACACACACATTAAAAAGCAAGTTGAAGTCATCCTCATTATATAGTTCCCCTGATCAGATGCAAATGGGGTAAGAGAGTGCTGGAAGGTAAGAGGGACCCCAGGAGACATAGACTATACCCTAGATCTTATACAGGACAGGAAAAGCCACCCACTAATACTCATATGGGAGCCGAGGGATTAGAGAGTGTCCTCAGGTGTGAAAAAAGTATGATGTATTGATGTTATCCCTGGCAGAGTGAAAGAGACATTTGGAGTATAAAACGAGAGCCATGGTATTAGATATGCAAATCAGGGACCCTGGGAATGGCTTTAATAACACGTTGGATTTAGGGTCAGAAGGGAGCCTTGTGTCAAAAAAAATCCTGGGGAGGGGGTGAGTAGGAATCATGTATTCAGAACAAGTTCTCTACAGCACTGAAGGGTTAAAGATGGATACAGCAGTAATAGCCAAATATAGCACCGACTGCACTAACTGGAATTGCTAAAGAGTCTACGAGTAAGTAGCAGTTTAAAGAAGATTGAGTAAACCCGGATTAGAACTGGTTAACACCAGAGGCAGTGGACAGCTATAGCTGATTCTGGGGAAGTAAGACATGTTCATAGAACCAGAACCAGTAGCAGAGAGATCAGGAAGTCAGATTGTAACACAGATTGCCAGATCATAGAAATTACAACATACCTAGGAGAGGGAACACTAACTCCCGTCTCTACAGACACACCGATAGTGGCATGGGTCGAAGTCTTCTAAGGACGTAATATTTCTCCTGGTATCTGTGAGACATGGACAGAAGAGAACACAGCAATGCCCGTCACGTAGACCTTTGCCAAACTTATGAGACGTTACAGGGCCCAGTTACAGACATGCTAATTTCAGTTTTCAAATTTCCAATTTTGGCTGATTAATTTAGTGAGTCCATGTTAATTTTAGGAAAAAAAGTTTTCCAACACCAATTTCTGCTGAATTTAGAGATATTTTCTTTTTAAACAATTACTCACATACTTATAAAATTTTACACACTTTATGTATCCCACTACTGTAAAGACCACATGTTTTTATTCTGGTGCATCTACTGAGTACAGCAATACCCCACACGTATAACTTTGCCATTAATTCATAGGGTTAAATTGGAGATATGACCTAAATTCGACATGGCCCTTTGCTTCCCAGAACCAGTGTTTGGTTTGTGTCACTATACTGACGAGCATCCTTTGTGATGCTATTTCTAATCCTAGTTAACCCTTATCCTAGCTGATTCTTGCTATCACTAACCAACTATACCCACCCTAACCCTATCCTTAGCTAACTGTAACTCTAACTTAATCTAACCCTAGCTAACGCTAACCCTAAGCTTTATCTAACTCTAGATAACACTAAACCTGACTGATAACTTTTTAGTAGATTGGCCAACATGCTAAATGATCACTCTGGGAGCCAATCACAGCAATAACATGTCATCACCTATGGTGATTACACAGCTGGTGGCACAGTTGAGCAGTATGCTGGTCTGCGTCATTACAAAGTATCCACACTGAGCACAGAGACAGTTTGTCACAACATTCTGATGAGAAATTCTGATATGGAAACAAACTGCTGGAGGCCTCATGCTTGAGACATCTTGTAATAGCCTGGCATATACCGCCATTAACTTCTGCTAACTCCCAATGGCACCCTATATCTCTGGGCATCAGGTGCGTTGCTATAATAAAAGAACCCAGTGATGAAGGAGTTAAAAGTGGAAGGGAGGGATAAAAGAAGAGCAGTAAAATCATATCAAAGTGAATCTGTACAGAATGATGACAGAAATGGTGTAGACTAGCGTGACAATTTCAAACATCAGATTGGCTGCTAATCTTGCAGACATTAAAAAGACATTCTGATTAGGCATGTGCATGGGGAAAATTTTCGGTTCGGTTCGGCATTCCGAAATTCGGAATTTTCGCAATTCGGGACTTCGGCAATTCGGCACTTCAACACTTCGGAACTTCGGCAACTTCGGAACTTCGGCACTTCAGCACTTCGGAACTTCAGCACTTTGGCAGTTCGACACTTCGGAAATTCGGCAACTTCAGAACTTCGGCACTTCGGAACTTCGGCACTTCGGAACTTCGGCAACTTCGGCACTTCGACACTTCGGAACTTCGGAATTTCGGAACTTCGGAATTTCAGGACTTCGGCACTTCGGGACTTCTATTCCAGCCGCTTAGTAGATAACTCCCTAATTCCCACGGTATTAGGGAGTTATCTACCAAAAGGCTGAAAGACCTAAATTGGTCTTTCAGACAAATTTACTAATACTAAGTAAAAATGACTTAGTATTAGTAAATTTTGCCCCTACTCGCTATACCGCGAGTAGGGGCATGTCTAGTAAACAGTGAGCAGCCTGTGGCTGCTCACTGTTTTAAAAAAATAAATAAAAAATAGCACACAACCCCCGCGGGTGGGGGCCTTTAAGTAAAATGATGGGGGGGACCTATTGTCCTCCCCCTGGCCCCCACCCCTGAGCGGTGGGTGGGGGCCCTAAATACTAATAAGGGGGGGGACCTAATGTCCTCCCGCCTGGCCCCCACCCCTGGGCGGCGGGTGGGGTCCCTGAATACTAATAAGGGTGAGGACCTAATGTCCTCCCCCCTGGCTCCCACCCCTGAGCGGCGGGTGGGGGCCCTAAATACTAATAAGGGTAGGGGACCTAATGTCCTCCCCCCTGGCCCCCACCCCTGAGCGGCGGGTGGGGGCCCTAAATACTAATAAGGGGGGGACCTAATGTCCTACCCCTGGCCCCTACCCCTGAGCGGCGGGTGGGGGCCCTAAATAGTAATAAATGGGGGGACCTAATGTCCTTCCCCCTGGCCCCCACCACTGAGCGGCGGGTGGGGTCCCTAAATACTAATGGGGGGGACCTAATGTACTCTACCCTGGCCCCCACCCCTGAGCGGCGGATGGGGGCCCTAAATACTAAATAGGGGGGACCTAATGTCTTCCCCCCTGGCCCCCACCCCTGAGCGGCGGGTGGGGGCCATAAATACTAATAAAGGGGGGGGACCTAATGTCCTCCCCCCTGGCCCCCACCCCTGAGCGGCGGGTGGGGCCCCTAAATACCAATGGGGGGAGGACCTATTGTCCTCCCCCCCAGCCCCCACCCTTGAGCGGCGGGTGGGGGCCCTAAAAAAAATGCCCCCCCAGGTGACTAGGGGTCCCCATACCCCTACTCACCCCCTCCCCCCTGAAAAAAATTATCCCCCTACCTACCCCCCTCACCCTAAAAATAATGAGGGGGGGACCTTTAACTAAGGCTGCTCACTGTTTAATAGACATGCCCCTACTCGCGGTATAGAGTGTAGGGGCATAATTTACTAATACTAAGTAATCTTTACTTAGTATTAGTAAATTTGTCTGAAAGACCAATTTAGTAGATAGCTCCCTAATACCGTGGGAATTAGGGAGTTATCTACTTATTCATTCCTGTCATTACACTGACTGGCTAAGTAACTTACATTTTATATGAATGTATGTTACTTGATTGTTGTAAGTGTTGCAAATGCTTACAGGTGAATCCTGGCTATGTTTGTATACTTTTTATTTAAAATTGTATACAATGTAAAATTCTTCTTCTTTCACTGGGTAGGTATATTAGTACTTAGGCAATACTGTGCTTCGGAACTTCGGCACTTCGGCACTTTGACACTTCGGAACTTCGGCAACTTCGGAACTTCAGCACTTCAGAAATTCGGTAATTTCGGACCTTCGGGACCTCGGCAATTCGGAACTTTGGCAATTCGGACATTCGGAAGTACCCGAATGTCCGAATTGCCCGGAATTCGTCCGAATGCATATTCGGACCGAAACGAATTGCACATGTCTAGTTCTGATCACCAAAGCCAACTCGTTTTAACCCATTAATGCCATTAGGGAATACCATGCTGCCCTGCACAATTTGAGCTTAAACACCATTAAAGCGGCATGGTAACGATCGGGAGCCCTCCAGCTGCCATAAACTCACCTCCCGCAGCGATCCACTACGATCCCCATCACAGTAGAACACCTTACAACCCAGTTAGTCTCCCTGCAGCCAGACTGGCCCTTCCAGGCCATGTGATCACAAAGACGTCCCATCACATGGCTGGAATGGCAGTCTGCTGAATATATATATATATATTGATATCAAAATACATTTAGTATTGTACTTAGGAGACATATGAGTGTTGTAAAACAAGTCAAATGTGTCATGAGGATGATATCATCAGGGAAAGTGCAGTTTTTGTGTGAAAAGTGCAAAAAACAAATATGAACACTAACTATGGCGAGGGTTTGTGACTAAGTGGCTACTAAATAAAAACCATACCCAATTTTTTTATTTTAAAAAAGACTTTATTTTTGCTGTGCACAATAGAACCGACATACTTGCACCGCAAGGACAGCTAGCGCAAGAACAGAAAATATAAATTGTATATACGGTCATGTCATTAAGGGCATTTGCACACATTTTTTTAAAATATAAACAAAAAGTAAAGTAAGCAGGCTTGCTAACTGACTTGGCAGGGAGGAAATCAAACGGTTGTTAGTGGAGAAGAGAACCATCTAGCCTAGCAGTTAACTCAGGAGTGTATTGCTAAAACATGCTCCAGGACAAGTGTGATTATATTCCCACTGGGTGAGAGCAGAATGTTGAAAAAAAAATAAAAAAAAATTCAGAAATAATAAATAAGGAAAACATAAGGAACTACAGTACTAGGAAATAAAATGCTGAAGTATAGACAGTGGTGGATCCTGGATTTGTGCTGCCCTAGGCATTCTGGCTCCCGGCATCATTCTGCGGCGCGCGAGGGAGCTGAGCAGAGCACTCACTAATCAGTGCTTCATTCACTAATCAGTGCCCGCCCTCCCGAATTTTTAGTTAGCCGCTAGGCTAACAAGACATTTGCCCTGGGCATTGGGGGGGGGGCTTTTTTTGCTGCCCCCTGGAAAGTGGCGCCCAAGGCAAATGCCTTGTTTGCCTCACGGCTAATACGTCCCTGAGTATAGACATTTGCTGAGATCAGCCTATGCCCATCAAACAATATGGTCTGCACAGGCATTATGTGCAGCCCAAGTCCCACAAGTCAGCCACAGGTTCTTGTACAGTCAAGCATTTCGGTCTCATGGGTCTTGATGTCTGCTGCGACCTGGACTGGAACCCAGAGCCTCCTTTCAAGCTGCTGTTTGCAATAGTGAGTGTCGGTCATCTGAGATTTTAAGCATTGATTGGGGGTACTTTCTAGGTTGGACTGAGGTCTAGGAAAGTAGCGATCAGTTGCAGGGCCAGGAGTTCTGCATGTATCTGCTTTCCTGAGCACCTTCCCCCTGTTAAGCGCTATTGGTGCCACCTTGGGGCTTCTATTGACAGGGTGCGAATCATCGCAGCTTCTTAGAGGGCCAGGTTGAGCCCCAGGCATTGCTGTAGGCCTCTTTGCACATCAGTAAATTGTGTTGCAGAGTTGTGACTTCAATCGGTTGAAGGCTCGTGAGATGCTTTCCTCGCTTGAGGCCCATTCTGTGGAGGACCAGTGATCTGCAGGCCTCCCTCCGTCAGCCATCCTAGATCACACATGGCAAGGAGTCAAGTCTGCAGCCCTTGCAGGGTCTTCTGATGCTTTCTTTGTCAGGCAGAACTCCAGTGGGGACCTGGATATCCCCCACCATTCTAGATGCGGGGTGACAGGGCTATGTTGAGTGTGTTGCGCTCACCTCCCTCTGTTGCCGGGCATACCAGGCTGCAGAGCCAGAACAAGGTTAGAACTTGTCAGACTGGAACAATTCAGGCTTCAAGAAGTGCAGGTTGATTTGGTGTCTGTCTGTGGCTGAAACTAGACGGTTTCCGCATCGTTTTTATGCAATTTTGCACCCAATACACAATTTAAAAAAACGGAGCTAGAAGAACACACGTCCGGCCATCTTGAGTGTTAGGCCCGCCCCTGACATACCCCATTTTTAATACCCTGGGTTTCAATGTGCAAAAATAGAAAAGGGGAATGCCATATATTTTCAAAACACCATAAAATCTATGCATGGGGGGTACTGTTGTACTTGTGCGACATCGCTGAACACAAATATGTGTATTTTATTGCAGTAAAAACAGTATTATGACATTTATCAGGGCCGCCATCAGACATTTTGGGGCACCTGACAAAGCACAAGGTCTGGGCCTCCCTCCCATCTCCCCCCCCCCCCCCCGGGCCCGCCCACGCCCTACCTAGTCCGCTGACAATGATGCAGGACTGAATGTGGTGTGTATAGTGGAAGTGAATTAGAATGTGTGTAATGGATGTAGTGTGTATAGTGAACGCAGAGTGTGTTTGAGTAGTGGATGTAGTGTGTGTACAGTGATGTAGTGTTTGTGTGTACTAGATGAAATGCATTTAGTGGATGCAGTGTCTGTAGTGGATGTAGTGTGTGTATTAGACGCAGTGTCTGTATAGTGAATGCAGAGTTTTTTTAAAATTTGTGGTGGATGTAGTGTGTGTACTGTGAATACAGGATGTTTGTGTAGTGGATGCTGTGTGTACAGTTAATGCAGAGTGTATGTTAGTGTAGTGAATGCAGAGTGTGTGTCAGTATAGTGAATGCAAAGTGTGTTTGAGTAGTGGATGTAGTGTGTGTACAGTGATGTAGTGTTTGTGTGTACTAGATGAAATGCATTTAGTGGATGCAGTGTCTGTAGTGGATGTAGTGTGTGTATTAGACGCAGTGTCTGTATAGTGAATGCAGAGTTTTTTTAAAATTTGTGGTGGATGTAGTGTGTGTACTGTGAATACAGGATGTTTGTGTAGTGGATGCTGTGTGTACAGTTAATGCAGAGTGTATGTTAGTGTAATGAATGCAGAGTGTGTGTTCGTGTGTAGTGAATGCAGAGTGTGTCAGTGTAATGAATGTAGGGTGTGTGTTAGTGCAGTGAATGCAGAGTGTGTGTAAATGTGTAGTGAATACAGAGATTGTGTTAGTGTGTAGCGGATGCAGAGTGTGTGTTAGTGTAGTGAATGCAGAGTGGGCTTTAATGTGTAGCGAATGCAGAGTGTGTTAATGTGTAGTGGATGAAGTGAGTGTGTTGATGTGTAGTGGATGCAGTTAGTGTGTTAGTGTGTAGTGAATGCAGAGTGTGTGTCAGTGTAGTGAATGCAGAATGTGTGTCAGTGCAGTGAATCTAGAGTGTGTGTTAGTGTAGTGAATGCAGAGAGTGTGTTAATGTGTAGTGAATGCAGTGTGTGTGTCAGTGTAGTGAATGCAGAGTGTGTGCCAGTGTAGTGAATGCAGAGTGTGTGTCAGTGTAGTGAATGCAGAGTGTGTGTCAGTGTAGTGAATGCAGAGTGTGTGTTAGTGTAGTGAATGCAGAGAGTGTGTCAGTGTAGTGAATGCAGAGTGTGTGTCAGTGTAGTGAATGCAGAGTGTGTGTTAGTGTAGTGAATGCAGAGAGTGTGTTAATGTGTAGTGAATGCAGAGTGTGTGTCAGTGTAGTGAATGTAGAGTTTGTGTCAGTGTAGTGAAGCGCAGAGTGTGTTAATGTGTAGTGAATGCAGTGTGTGTGTCAGTGTAGTGAATGCAGAGTGTGTGTTAGTGTAGTGAATGCAGAGTGTGTGTCAGTGTAGTGAATGCAAAGAGTGTGTTAATGTGTAGTGAATGCAGTGTGTGTGTGTCAGTGTAGTGAATGCAGAGTGCGTGTTGTATTAGTGTATGCAGTCTGTGTTGTACAGGGAGTGCAGAATTATTAGGCAAGTTGTATTTTTGAGGATTAATTAATTAACCATGTTCTCAATGAACCCAAAAAACTAATTAATATCAAAGCTGAATATTTTTGGAAGTAGTTTTTAGTTTGTTTTTAGTTATAGCTATTTTAGGGGGATATCTGTGTGTGCAGGTGACTATTATTGTGCATAATTATTAGGCAACTTAACAAAAAACAAATATATACCCATTTCAATTATTTATTTTTACCAGTGAAACCAATATAACATCTCAACATTCACAAATATACATTTCTGACATTCAAAAACATAACAAAAACAAATCAGTGACCAATATAGCCACCTTTCTTTGCAAGGACACTCAAAAGCCTGCCATCCATGGATTCTGTCAGTATTTTGATCTGTTCACCATCAACATTGCGTGCAGCAGCAACCACAGCCTCCCAGACACTGTTCAGAGAGGTGTACTGTTTTCCCTCCTTGTAAATCTCACATTTGATGATGGACCACAGGTTCTCAATGGGGTTCAGATCAGGTGAACAAGGAGGCCAAGTCATTAGATTTTCTTCTTTTATACCCTTTCTTGCCAGCCACGCTGTGGAGTACTTGGACGCGTGTGATGGAGCATTGTCCTGCATGAAAATCATGTTTTTCTTGAAGGATGCAGACTTCTTCCTGTACCACTGCTTGAAGAAGGTGTCTTCCAGAAACTGGCAGTAGGACTGGGAGTTGAGCTTGACTCCATCCTCAACCCGAAGAAGCCCCACAAGCTCATCTTTGATGATACCAGCCCAAACCAGTACTCCACCTCCACCTTGCTGGCGTCTGAGTCGGACTGGAGCTCTCTGCCCTTTACCAATCCATCCATCTGGCCCATCAAGACTCACTCTCATTTCATCAGTCCATAAAACCTTAGAAAAATCAGTCTTGAGATATTTCTTGGCCCAGTCTTGACATTTCAGCTTGTGTGTCTTGTTCAGTGGTGGTCGTCTTTCAGCCTTTCTTACCTTGGCCATGTCTCTGAGTATTGCACACCTTGTGCTTTTGGGCACTCCAGTGATGTTGCAGCTCTGAAATATGGCCAAACTGGTGGCAAGTGGCATCTTGGCAGCTGCACACTTGACTTTTCTCAGTTCATGGGCAGTTATTTTGCGCCTTGGTTTCTCCACATGCTTCTTGCGACCCTGTTGACTATTTTGAATGAAACGCTTGATTGTTCGATGATCACGCTTCAGAAGCTTTGCAATTTTAAGAGTGCTGCATCCCTCTGCAAGATATCTCACTATTTTTGACTTTTCTGAGCCTGTCAAGTCCTTCTTTTGACCCATTTTGCAAAAGGAAAGGAAGTTGCCTAATAATTATGCACACCTGATATAGGGTGTTGATGTCATTAGACCACACCCCTTCTCATTACAGAGATGCACATCACCTAATATGCTTAATTGGTAGTAGGCTTTCGAGCCTATACAGCTTGGAGTAAGACAACATGCATAAAGAGGATGATGTGGTCAAAATACTCATTTGCCTAATAATTCTGCACTCCCTGTATTAGTGTATGCAGAGTGTATGTTGTACTAGTGTATGCAGTGTGTGTTGTATTAGTGTATGCAGTGTGTGTGTTGAGTTAGTGTATGCAGTGTGTGTGTGTTGTGTTAGTGTATGCAGTGTGTGTGTGTGTGTTGTTAGTGTATGCAGTGTGTGTGTGTTGTGTTAGTGTATGTCGTGTGTGTGTGTTGTATTAGTGTATGCAGTGTGTGTGTTGTGTTAGTGTATGCAGAGTGCGTGGTGTATTAGTGTATGCAGTGTGTGTTGTATTGGTGTATGCAGTGTGTGTGTGTTGTGTTAGTGTATGCAGTGTGTGTGTTAGTGTATGCAGTGTGTTGTGTTCGTGTATGCAGTGTGTGTGTGTGTGTTGTGTTAGTGTATACAGTGTGTGCGTGTTGTGTTATTGTATGCAGTGTATGTTGTTAGTGTATGCAGTGTGTGTGTTGTATTAGTGTATGCAGTGTGTGTGTTGTGTTAGTGTATGCAGTGTGTTGTGTTAGTGTATGCAGTGTGTGTGTGTTGTGTTAGTGTATGTTGTTAGTGTATGCAGTGTGTGTGTGTGTTGTGTGTAGTGAATGCAGAGTGTGTGTTAGTGTAGTGAATGCAGAGTGTGTGTCAGTGTAGTGAATGCAAAGAGTGTGTTAATGTGTAGTGAATGCAGTGTGTGTGTCAGTGTAGTGAATGCAGATTGTGTGTTAGTGTAATGAATGCAGAGTGTGTGTCAGTGTAGTGAATGCAAAGAGTATGTTAATGTGTAGTGAATGCAGTGTGTGTGTCTGTGTAGTGAATGCAGAGTGTGTGTTAGTGTAGTGAATGTGGAGAGTGTGTTAGTGTGTAGTGAATGCAGTGTGTGTTAGTGTAGTGAATGCAGAGTGTGTGTTGTATTAGTGTATGCAGTCTGTGTTGTATTAGTGTATGCAGTGTGTGTTGTACTAGTGTATGCAGTGTGTGTGTTGTATTAGTGTATGCAATGTGTGTGTTGTGTTAGTGTATGCAAAGTGTGTGTTGTATTAGTGTATGCAGTGTGTGTTGTATTGATGTATGCATTGTGTGTGTTGTGTTAGTGTATGCAGTGTGTGTGTGTTAGTGTATGCAGTGTGTTGTGTTAGTGTATGCAGTGTGTGTGTGTGTGTGTGTGTGTGTGCTGTGTTAGTGTATACAGTGTGTGTGTTGTGTTAGTGTATGCAGTGTGCGTTGTTAGTGTATGCAGTGTGTGTGTTGTATTAGTGTATGCAGTGTGTTGTGTTAGTGCATGCAGTGTGTGTATTGTGTTAGTGTATGTTGTTAATGTATGCAGTGTGTGTGTTTTGTATTAGTGTATGCAGTGTGTTTTGTGTTAGTGTATGCAGTGTGTGTGTTAGTGTATGCAGTGTGTGTGTGTTGTATTAGTGTATGCAGTGTGTGTTGTGTTAGTGTATGCAGTGTGTGTGTTAGTGTATGCAGCGTATGTGTTAGTGTATGCAGTGTGTGTGTGTGTAAATATGCAATCTGGTGGGGGGGGAGGAAGGGGCATTTTCACATACATTTTTAAATTTTCTATTAAATTAAATTAAATGTTTCTCCCTCCTCCTTGCTTCTTACCTGTGTCCAGGGAGGGGGGAGATTCCATGATCCCTGGTGGTCCGGTGGCATGGGGAGGCCCCCTGCTCCCTGTTACCGCAGAGGGGGCCCAGCACACTGCTTCTACTC
The DNA here is from genome assembly GCF_036172605.1 of Pelobates fuscus. Taxonomy (NCBI): domain Eukaryota; kingdom Metazoa; phylum Chordata; class Amphibia; order Anura; family Pelobatidae; genus Pelobates; species Pelobates fuscus. The sequence goes on from NC_086318.1 coordinate 415,072,654, forward strand.
TTCTCTTCTCCTCTCTTCTAATAAGTCTTGCGAGACCCGCGGAGCGTTGCCATGGTAACCGGGTCTCACAACAGTTATTAGAAGAGAGTAGAGACAGTGTGCTGGGCCCCCTCTGCGGTAACAGGGAGCCGGGGGCCCGTGGCTGCACACATAGATAGCGATATTCGCTATCTATGTGTACAGAAAGGGAAAGTGGGGCCGAGGACTGCCAGGCCCGTGACAACCATCATGGTTGTCACCCCCTGATGGCGGCCCTGACATTTATAGTTAAAATGCCATGCAGAACATGGAAAATAACAGTTCTTATTTTTCCAAACGTTTTTAGATTTTATTCATATTAAATTATGTTTTCTGTATAAATATTTGATGGGAAGTGAAAGCCCTGTTTATCATGAACAAAACGATATATAATAATATATAGTAAGTGTGGGTGCACTAAATTGAAAGAGGTAAATTATTGTTGAACAGACTTATATTGCAAATTCCAGGTTTTGTTTACATTTTGTTTTAATCAGAACATGTACAATTGCCTCTGTCTTTAAGAAATTAGTGTAGTGGTTTTGGTGCAAAGACCCTTTCCCTATTGTGTGGCAATTTTGCATTTTTTTGTCATAACCACACCTCTAGTGGCCGACAGACTAACCTGCACTAGAGATGCTTTCCAGTGAAGTCGTTAAATAATTTAAAGCCTTCAATTTTGCTTGGATTGAAGGCTTCTCTAGTAGAAGCACCTAATTTGCGTGTTTGGTCATTGTTTGTCCAGTAAGTCCCCAATGTTTTGGCCTGAACCACAGATCATCTAGACAGGTGATCTGGCCAGTGCTGAATAAAAGACTACTAAACATGTATTTTATTTATTTATTTTTTTAAAAGGTAGGGGGCATAAACAAAAGCTCAGAAACTCTCTAACTTTAAAAGTAAATGCATTAAGAGTGTTCTGTTAATGAGTTAGCTTATATAGAATAATATTTCAACGGATAAGTTGATTTGTTGGAGAGTTTAAAGGGACTCTGTAGTCTACATATAAAAGCAAGAAAGATGGGTCCCCCAGCCTTCCTTCTTGCTTTTATATGTACTTTCAAATATAAAAAATATTTTTCGATGCTTTTTTATATTTAAAACTTACCTCCGTTCCAGCGCCGAGCTCCCAGCCATGGCGAAATCACCGGGCCCAATAGGACGCTTCTCTGAGAGAAGCGTCATTGCTCCCTTGTGCGCATGCGCGACTTCGCCACACACGCGCACAGACTTCAGAGGGCGGCATTCATGCCGCCCTCTGAAGTCCTGAGCGCACTACCGCGCATGCGCGCGGTGTGCGCGGTGCGAGCTGAGCTGACTGCCAGCTCAGCTCGCGGTTTTTGCCCGCCCCCTCTCCTCTCTGATAGGCTGGAGAGAGAAGGCACACAGTGCCTTCTCTCTCCTGCACACGTCAGACGTATCTTAATACGTCTGACGTGTACAGGGCCTTTTTTGGGCCCTGCATGATAGGAAGTCCCTCTAGTGGCCGTCTGAGTGACGGCCACTGGAGGTATTCCTATCAATCAATGTAAACACTGTATTTTCTCTGAAAATACAGTGTTTACATTAGATTGCCTGCAGGGAGCTATAGATCTCACCTGAACAAATACATTAAGCTGTAGTTGTTCAGGTGACTATAGTGTCCCTTTAACTTAAACTTCAAACGTTTTAATTAATTCAACAGACGTGCCACAGGAAGAATTGAAACATAAAGTGGATTTTAGACAAAAACTGGACATGTCATGGAACATAATTAAAGGGTGAGCATTGAGCAATGAGTAAGCAAGTGAGAACAAATTGGTAGATATTGAAAGGCAAGGCTACAATGCATAACGAGTTTCTAAAACCTCCAACAGACTGTTTGAACAGTCCCCTTGGTAACCCCTTGTTCCTGTTAATTTTTGTAACTGTTTGGCTCATATTTCATGCTATAAGCACTTCGTAAAACTGTTAAGCATTTTGAAATGTGTTGGAGTTCTATAAATACCAAGAATGAAAAACTATTTATCAAAGCCAGTAATCAACATTGAATCACTGATAAAGATAAAGAGGATTATTAATATACTGAAAGTGACAATTTTGCTCATATTTCGTGCTTTTGTTGTGATGGAGATTTGTTCATAAACTGAATTTGACACCTAAATGAATATGTTCCATGAAAGAAAACTTTAAAGTTTGGATAGATTGCTGCTCAAGAAGTGATGTAAGAGGGATTAAAGAGACAATGTAGACACCATGACATGTGCACAGACGTTATTCGGCATGTGCAAAATTATAAATAAAAACACAGACACCGCTTATTCTGTTGGAGTACAACGTCCACAGCTTTATTAATTATAAAATATTAAAATTAACAATTTAGGGTCATTGTCAACAGTAATAACTCTGTTCCTCTCGATCCCAAATACCCCTGACAATGACCCTACCAAAACAATACAAACATAACAATTGATACATAACGAATAATACCTGGCCTACCAAAGAGGCCCCCAACATTTGTTTACCTGCAGGGGTGTACCCAGACACCCCTACACCCCTAGGTTCGTCGCCACCGACGGGCTAGAACCTACCAAACACTTTAACTTCCGGCCTACTCCAGCCTAGAACTTGGCATAACACATTCATAACCCCCAAATAGCCAGTTTACCCAAGCCCTATTTCCCGCCGCTGTGACCAAACGGGAACTACCACAAAACATAACACAAAGGGAGGGTGGGAGGGACAATTCACAGGTAAGGGCAGCTCAGATTAAGATGGCCTCAACCTAAAATGGCCGCTATTTAAACTTCCCCTCTCCTCCCCACACAAGCTAGGCCCCACCCCCTGACCTCCAGTTCACTTGCCAACTTTCTGGCCCTGTCAAGGCCCACTCCCCCCCTGCGTTGCTCCGTGGGCTACATGACATGTGCACAGACGTTATTCGGCATGTGCAAAATTATAAATAAAAACACAGACACCGCTTATTCTGTTGGAGTACAACGTCCACAGCTTTATTAATTATAAAATATTTAAATTAACAATTTAGGGTCATTGTCAACAGTAATAACTCCGTTCCTCTCGATCCCAAATACCCCTGACAATGACCCTACCAAAACAATACAAACATAACAATTGATACATAACGAATAATACCTGGCCTACCAAAGAGGCCCCCAACATTTGTTTACCTGCAGGGGTGTACCCAGACACCCCTACACCCCTAGGTTCGTCGCCACCAACGGGCTAGAACCTACCAAACACTTTAACTTCCGGCCTACTCCAGCCTAGAACTTGGCATAACACATTCATAACCCCCAAATAGCCAGTTTACCCAAGCCCTATTTCCGCCACAGCACATGACTTGACCCCTTAAGCTCGTGTGCGACCCCCACCACACATAAATAGGGCCTGCGCAATCCCCTCTTGCAAGCCTAAGTTGAATAAGTCGCAACCTACATCAGAAAGGTGCACACTGTCCGACCTAAAGTAACCTGGTAACATCTCCTCCAGTTCCCTGTGCCGTACCACTACGCCCCCCACTCTCCGAATAAAACTAGCCATGATCTTATTGATCTTACCCCTGGATCGTGCGACCGCAGCCGTGTCCCTGGCGTGGCTCCACCTGCACCGAGGCACCATTTCCGACCACACCACCGTCACGCCAGGGACCAGGTCCCGCAGCCGATCCAAATCCCGCTTCATTTGCCTTACCAAGCCACGCAGCGGCACCAAACCCAGGTCATTGCCCCCGCCGTGGATCACCACCACGTCTGGCAATGCCCGTCCCGTCACCTTGCGAAAAAGTTCCCCACTGATGCTCCGCCAGTCGAAGCCCCGATAACCAAACCAGTATATCTCTACTTGCTCCAAAGGAAAGCCCAGCTGTATCCCATTCCTTCGAACTGCAGCTCTCTTCTGAGCCCAATAGACGTAAGAATGACCAATTATCCATGCCGTCCAACCTAGGAGAGACAAAACAAAGGTAAACATCACCCCTGCAGCCCAGCTGCACCCCCACATTGTTATGTTCACACCAACCTGCTTGGGCGCACATACGAGCGAAACCGCATGGATTCCCAACGACCGATACGCTTGATCCGCTCGTCCCCCAAACCCAGCCGTGCGGCCTCCGTGGCCGCCCCAATGCGGAAGGAGTGCGTTCCGAATTGTAAGGGATCCAGCCCCATCCCCTTTAACCCCAACCGAAAAACCTTAGTAAATTGGAAGCACGACAGCGCTGAACCATCCGCATGCACTAGGAAGCAACCCTTGACTTCCGGCCTTAACTCCAGGAACCTGGCCCCGCAGGCCACTGGGCACACACCCGATCCCGGCAACGCACCCAGCGTAACCGCACAACCTTTCCCAAAGACATCCGTCTTGGAACGGGCCAACCGTACCCGCACCCTGTCCGAACACACCGCTACGTCCTCCAATCTCAGTCCCCCTTTACCCGCCTTGCTTGCACTGACCAATTCCCCAATCCTAAAAGCCCCGAAAAAGGCCCACACAAACGCCGTTGAAAACAGAGCCACCTCGTGCCCAGAAAAACATATGTCTGGTAACCGCTCCACCAAACCTTGTAGAACCTGAAAGGAAACCGGCCTCCTCTCATCACGAACCTTCTTACCTTTCCGAAAGCCCCGCACCGCCTGTCTCACCAGGAAATGTTTCGTCACATCCACCCAACCATTGAATTTAAAGAGAAACGCCAGGGCCGCGAGGTGCCTATCTACCATGGAGGGCGAGGAATGCTCAGCAAACAAACGGCACAGAATCCATAACAATACATCCAACCGGCTAGATGCGGAGACATCCGAGCCTAACAGAAGCACAGTCTCATCCCAAACCCGCCAAACCTTAGCGTAAGAAGACCATGTGCCCGGGGCCAGCGAATTTTCTATGTACCCCCCAAGCAGGACGTCGCGAGCTGCCACATCTCCTCCGGGCAAGCGTGTCCCGTGTCCTGCGCCTCCGGTGCCGCCTCCCAAAAACGTTCCCACTGAAAACAAGACAACGCGTCAGCCACAACGTTTTCCAAACCCGGAATATGCCTAGCCCTGAACATAATGTTAAACGACATGCATAACAACACCAACTGTCTTAGCAATCGAACAACCGGCAACGAGGACGCAGACAAGCCATTAATGGCCTGCACCACCGCCATATTATCCGAGTAAAATACTACCTTCTTGTTAGAAAGGTCCACGCCCCACAGTGTCACCGCCACTACCACCGGAAAGAACTCCAGGAATGCCAGGTTCCTAATCAGCGGGCTCGACCTCCAAGCCACCGGCCACTCCTCCGCGCACCACCGACCCGCAAAAAAGGCCCCAAACCCTACGCTACCCGAAGCGTCCGTGAACAGTCTCACATCCTCCGAGGACCCCACCGGCACCCGGAAAAATACTCGACCATTAAAATCCCGCAGAAAGCGCGCCCACACCCTTAAGTCAGCCCTCATCTCTGCTGAAACTCTCACGTAGTGCGACGGCCGCTTCACCCCGCTCGTCGCGTGAGCCAGCAGCCGGCAGAAAACTCTCCCCATGGGAATCACCCGACAAGCGAAGTTAAGGCTCCCTATCAACGACTGCAAACCCCTCAACGTCACCTTCCTCGCCTTCGCCACCGCATCCACCGATTCCCAAAGGGCGTGCAGTTTGTCAAGCGGCAACCTGCACTCCCCTCGCACCGAGTCAATTTCCAACCCTAGGAAACTGAGGCACGTTACCGGTCCCACCGTTTTATCCGCCGCCAACGGCACCCCAAACTTATGTGCTACCCACTGGAACACTTTCAGTATCTGCCCACAACGCCCCGTCCCTGCCGGGCCGACACACAAGAAGTCGTCCAGGTAGTGTACCACCGCACCCCCGGCCGACTCCTTCCGGACCACCCACTCCAGGAACGTGCTGAACTTTTCAAAATATGCGCAAGATATAGTGCAACCCATAGGCAAACAGAGATCAACAAAGAACTCCCCGTCGAAGTAGCAACCAAGTAAATGATGACAATCCGGGTGAATGGGAAGCAATCTAAACGCCGCCTCCACATCCACCTTAGCCATCAATGCCCCGCGCCCCGCCCTCCGCACCAACTCGACAGCATTGTCAAATGATGTATAGGAGACAGAGCACAAGGTCGCGTCGATATCATCATTCACCGACGCCCCAGACGGGTACGATAAGTGATGTATCAAATGGAACTTGCCCACTTCCTTCTTAGGGACCACCCCTAGCGGGGACACCCTCAAACCCGGCATGGGCGAAGCCGCAAACGGGCCTGCCATCCTCCCTAAACTCACCTCCTTCTGCAACTTCTCCCTAACCACCCCCGGATGAGCCAGCACCGATTTGAGATTCCCGCAAAGCACACCCGGACCCCTGTCCTGGAACGGAATCACGAAACCGTTCGTGAACCCGTCCCACAAAAATCTGGCTACTTCCCGTATTGCCCGTATTGCCTTAGCCACGGCAACATCGCGTCTACCTTCACCGGAGATGCCCCCCGCCGCAGAAACGGGGGCTGCCGCGCCAGTGCCCCCCCCTCCAGTGCCAGCCTTCCCTTTCTTGAAGCATGTGGAGAGGCCATGATTGCCGCCACAGCCGGAGCACTCATGTTTGAATCTACAGGACGCTCCCCACTTGCACTGCCCCTCGTTGAAGAGCCAGCACAAACCCTTCTTCTGTCCCGCCGACGCGCCACCACTAGGGCCCGCGCCGGCTGTCCCGAGAAAGGGGGCACTCTTTTGGACCATCATCAACCTCATCCACAAAGGCAGGTCCATCTGGTCCCACCGCATGGCCGGATTCGCTGCTAGGCGCTGCCTAAACTGCTCATCATACCTCCACCAAGCGAGTCCCCCGTAGGTCCTGTACGCATCCCCTATGCCGTCCAAATAGCAAAAAAGCTGTGAGCATCTTTCTGGGTTCTTTTCCCCGATCACGCTAGCCAGTATGCAGAAGGCACGCAGCCAGTCACCGAATGTCTTGGGTATCTTTCGATACTTACGCCTTTTCTCCTCTTCCTCCTTTTTTGCGTCCTTCTTGTCTTCCTCTTTCAAATCTAAAAACTCCTCCAAGGGAAGAAGAGAAAATATTTCGACAAATTCCCCCTTTCCTATCCTCTCCTTAACTTCAGCCTTCAAATGACAGCCCAATGATCCCGCGAAGGACACGTGTACGTTCTGTCTAGCTGCCTCCGAAATATCACCGCGGTCCTCCAGAGCACCCGCACAATCTACCTTCCCAGTATCCGCATCCGCGGCGCCCCCTCTCGCGCCCCCCGCCGGTGTCGCCACGGGACCCCCCCCTACACCTAAGTCGCTATCCGCTGCCCACACCCTCCCGAAGTGCCCAGGGGACCCAGCCTCCCCCGACCATGACCCTAAAAGTGATTGCAAACATCCTAACAAGCTAACATCCTAACTTCGTGACCTGTAATGAGAAGGTGACCTGGGTAGTCTGTTCACATTGAGCCTCACCCGTCCGTCACATCTGTCTCCTGTCCCGTCATGACCAGACCCCTTCCTTTGCTTGGCCTGAGACCCACGGTCGCTCCTAGTCCCGCTCCGTCTGGAAACAACACTGTCTTTCGACCCTGACTCGCTGCGCCGGTACCTCCTCCATCCGTCCCTAGTGGTGGACCTCCTCCTCCTATCCCTACTCCTCGAAGTGCTCCCGTCCCTGGACCTGCCTCGCTCCGAAGATCGTCCTGAGCTGCCATATCCATCCCTCCCGCTGCCTGGCGTGGCTCTATCTGCCCCCTTGGTGGGGCCTGCCTGGGAGCGACCTGAGAAGGCCTCCCGCGCATCACACCCCCGGGGGCCCCCGTCTGCATGGCCCCTCCTCTAGCTCCGACTATCCCGCCTCGCGCTGTCCTTCCCGGTCACCAGCTCCCTTACGCCCCTTCCAACACTCCGCTCCTGGCTGTAGTCCCTCTGCGCCTCTGACCTGCCGCTGGGCTGGGGCACACTCCCACTCCTCTGGCTCCCCTCATCCCCGGAATCCACTGCTGAAGACCTAACCCCTGACAGGGCTGACTTGCGTGTCGAGCTGCCCACCTGGACCCCACCACCTCCATGTGAGCCCGCTGTCATGATGCTCCCCGTTCCCCTGACACCCCCCCGCCCCTCAGTGTTGCCCCCAGGGGGCGACTCACCGGGACGCTGGGACACCAGCACTGCTCCTCTTCCGGTCCTCTGCTCAGCCTCCTTGCCCTGGGCTCCATCATCAGCCAGGGGTGTCCTGCCTTCCGCCCGGCGGCAGAGGGCGCTCTTGGCTAGAGGCCCCTTCCCGGCCTTCCGTCCCACCTGACCGGTCCCGTGACGACCAGGCAGCACCGGCCGCCATTCAGAGCCTCCCCGGCTTCCAGACCCGCCAGCCACCTCACTCTCCCTGACCGCAGGGCTCTTCCTCCTCCGCGCCGCCGGCACCGCACCCGGACTGAGCCGCTGGGGCGGTCTCGCCCGCCTGACAGGCCTCTTCTCCGCCGCACCGACGGGGGGAGCAGACGTGCTCGGAACCCCCAGGTGCTCCTGTAACATTCTAAGCCTCTCTCATGCACCAACGATCGGACACCAGCCAGGATTTCTTCGGCAGACGCCATGACCTGCAGCAAAAGAAAAAAGAAGAGCTACTCTGACCTGCAACAATTCACAGGTAAGGGCAGCTCAGATTAAGATGGCCTCAACCTAAAATGGCCGCTATTTAAACTACCCCTCTCCTCCCCACACTAGCTAGGCCCCACCCCCTGACCTCCAGTTCACCTGCCAACTTTCTGGCCCTGTCAAGGCCCACTCCCCCCCTGCGTTGCTCCGTGGGCTACATTCCATCTGATTGAATTGGTTATAATGCCCGAGGTTAACAGTAATGTCAATCCATTTTCGAGCTGTTTACCGTAGATTGAGGGTTCTTGGCCTCCAGTAGCCCGGCCCCTACTGGAGGTGTGGCTAAGGCAGAGCTCACACACTTCCTTCTATCCATATCAATTCATAACCACAATGGGTATTGTGATAGGCTGAATGCAGTCAGCTGACACTGTCATGTAATCCCAGCCACTCATTGCTGCTCAGGCTAATGCTTCCTCATTAGTCAAAGCAGCATAGAGTGGATGGGCTGCTGGGAACTCTCACTTAACATTAAAATATTAAAAACAATTTAACAATAAATGGAAGGACCAGGAGGGCTACAGCAAACTGACCGAATCTATATAATGGTATAAAGCAGATGTGCCTAACTTTTTGCCCAAACCAGATATTGCTGGATTCTAAATTCTATAAGGCTTTGCAAGTCTAAGGTTGTTATGATACCGGAGAAACTGACGGAAGCGAAGCACAGAGAGATGGACACAGGTTTCTTCAGGAAGGAAGAGATTCTTTATTGGATCACCGATCGGGACTCAGAGGGACTAACGTCACCAAAATACAGCAAGTTCTGAGCCCCGGACAATAGTGCAGGCTCCTTATATAGGCACATAACTCCTCCCATATTAAGCTCCACCCGCACATTCTCTTGACCAATCAATACAAATAAGAATTAACTTCCTGCTTGACCGCATGGCTTGTCCAGCACAATGGAGGAGGGGAATACTTTATCCTGTATTCTTGCACATGCTCCGTACACTACTGATCGTATCTTACCTCGTGCAACCAACTGATCGATACGTCAGCATATGCACGTACACATGCCACGTGGTAATCTCGGCCTACTAAATTTATTTTTACCGAGATTCCACCACATTCCCCCCTTTGATGCCTCTTGATATTTCACAATTACTTGAGGCATCACTTAACCTTAGTTTGCATACACCGCAAGTTACCTTGAACCAGACCAGACTTATCTTATGATGTGAATCTTCAACACTCATCTTCCTGCATTGGTTCTCCCTGATCTAGAGCCTTATATTTATAAATTGCCATTATCTGTGCAGCAGCCTTCCTCTCTGCTATATTTTCTATCAGGCTTTGCACAGACCTAACTACTAAGGGTATAAGACACGGCAGGAGTAGACACAACATTAAAATCAGTAGGACTCCACCTACCACTGCCTTAAGCCCTCCAAACCACTCATACCAGCTACCAAACCAACTACTTGGATTATACCCTTTCCATACCTGAGTAGGCACATGCGCTAGTTTAACCATATGGCTAGTAAGCTCAGCTATTGCTTGCCCTTCGTCATCTATTTGAAGACAGCAATTGCTCAGGTTAAACTTCCCACATACACCTCCCTCTACTGCCAAAAGGTAATCCAAGGCTAATCTATTTTGGTAGACTGCTGTCCTCATCCTGGTATTATGCTTCGCTAGAAGATTGAGCGCTTGTGATGTCTCGTTAGTAATGATCTCAACCACCGCCTGTAATCGTATAATACGGTTGAGCATATAAATAGGGGTTCTATAACCAAAGGTACCATCTTCTGCCCACGTGGCTGGCCCATAATAATCTATAATACGCTGGGGAGGCCATTCATTATCTTCCCAGGCGCCTATCTCTATGGGTCCCCTTTTCTTCCTATGATTCACATCATACACTTTAACACCTAAAGTCTCACCTGTTTCAATGGGTAACAAGAAGAAGGATGGTTTGAGCATACCCAACACACATGCCCCTTCCCAGTCCTGTGGCAACTCCGAATAGGCTTTCTTACCACAGATCCAGTACAAATTTGCTGGGGCTCTCCAGGTAGATGTGATGGATAGGTCAAACCACACATCCTTTAAATTGGCGTATCTAGCAAATGGGTTAGATGGTTCTGAGACATTTGAAGCCGACCACCAAGTTGTATTCTTTGTATCATCATCATAAGCTTTTTGCCCTAGACAAGTTAATTCTCCTACAGAAGTATTATACATCATTCCTTTCCTTATGCAAACATAACCTATGATGGAGGTCTTTAATCTCCACTCAGATTTACCTCTAACACTCATATGATAATCGGCTTGTGTAGATATTAATTGGTCAACTGCCTCAGAACCGGACATTACCTCCTTTGCTTCCCAAGGCCATTGGTCTCCCATGTTAGTACCTCCACACACATAGCAGTTGGTAACATTAAGACTACCGGCAATACTTTCGGCTAAATCGATAAACAGGTTTTTAGCATTATGGGGGATCTTATTATCTATGCTCATCTCTTCATAGAAGGAATGGTATACTTGATGAGTTTGGGAGGATACCGTATCAGTCTCTATCCCTATAAACAATACTGTCCCAGGATCTAAACCCGTCCCATATATTTGAAACCCAAATAAATTACCATATGTATCTAAGAACTTGTCGGGGTTATTTATAAGTATATGGACTGGGTTGCATTCCATAGACTTACAATATGGGCTGGTAGGCAACTTAGTCACTATCATGTCCTTGTCTACTGTCTGTCCCCAAGTTGCCCACCCCACACAAGACCAATATGGGCAAAAGTTATAATCTCTATTTGGGCATCTAGGACTCACATATTTATTTTTACTACTGGGACAAATATATTTATCATTTGACCCATATGTCCTCTCCCATCTAAGATCCCCACATACATTCCACGGCTTTCTACCACTTGATATCGCCTTACACGCATCAAATAGCAGAACACCCGAAGAATGTACGGATTCTAATACTGTCTTGTTAATTAGGGTCCCCTGAGGATCTCCATTCCTGAGAGTCAACCAAATTGTACGAGGTTTATACTCCGGACTGAAGCACTTAGGTTCTCCTACTCCTAAATGGCACAAACTATATTCTATATTTAGGTATCTACATCTTGATACATCTCCTTTACACTCGTATTGTGAATGCCAAATTAGGGTTTGGGAAATATGGTTACCTGTTCTTGTAGTCTTAATGCATACCTCACAGCTAGGAGTGTCGGTACCTCTACCTTCCTGAATAAAAATACACATAAATCAACATTATTAAGAACACATCTTTCGTCGTCATCCTCAGTCTTCGTCCGTGCGAAGGCACCTCAGCTTCCAGGATGTAAGGGCTGCAGGGAATGGAGTTCTGCTCGTCTTCACAGGAGTCCCTTCGAGACTTTCCTGGCTTATACACTATACGTCGGTGAGCGGACAGGCTTTATTATGGCCCTCTCACTCACGTACCAAATCTCTAAAACAATAACATTTTGTAATCCACAAAGTTCCTCGTCACTCCGACTGAGTCGTGCGTTTCAACCGGATCTTGCAGGGATTCTCTGGATCTGCTGTAACTTGCCAAGAATCGACTGCTGCTGGTTTAACCCTGGAGTGATGTATCCACGGAGTCACTTCGGCTACTTTTATCGCTGTAGGGGTAGACAAAAGAACAACATAAGGACCTCTCCACTTGGGCCCTAACGGTACATTATTCCACTCTTTAATCCACACTTGGTCTCCTGGGTGGTAACTATGAACTGGGGGATAAATATTCACAGGTAATCTATCTTGTACCCATTTCTGTACCTCCTCCATAGTCTTACCCAACTCTACAACCTGCTGCCGGGTAATTCCTTCTCCCAACTGACTCAAATCCCCCCTTAAGTTACCAAGTACGGGAGGTGGTCGCCCATACATGATTTCAAAAGGAGAGAGGCCCATCCTTCTGGTAGGTGTACTGCGGATTCGCAATAGAGCTATGGGTAAGAGAACGTTCCACTTAAGTTGGGTTTCCTGACACATTTTAGCCAACTGATTCTTAATAGTTCTATTCATTCTCTCTACCTTACCAGAACTCTGGGGTCTATATGCCGTATGAACAGTGGCGTACTAAGGGGGGGGCGGGGGGGGCGGCCCGCCCCGGGTGCCACTGACTAGGGGGGTGCCATGACGCCCAGTGTCATGTGTCACCCCCCATCATTACGCTGCGGCGGCTGCGCACAGCCGCAGCACCTTTGCGGCCCGGCAGGACTTACTTCCAGGATGAGAAGGGGGAGGAGTGTTGTGGGCCGCGGCGTCGCGCAACGTGATGACGTCGTGCGCAGCGCCGTCAGCCCGCCTTCACGGAACTATCCAGCGGAAGGATCCAATATCCGGGCGGTGAGGCACCCAGTCGGTCAAGGCATCATCAAAATGTAAGTAGTCATTTTTTGTGATGGGGCTAAATTAATTAAAGGGGGGGGGTGGATAATGGCCATTAAAGAATTAAAGGGGAGGGAGGTTTAATTAAAGGAGTGAGGATTAATTAAGGGGGTGTATTAAGGGGGGTGTGAATTAATTAAGGGGGCTGTATTAATTAAGGGGGAGTGAGGATTAATTAAGGGGGTATTATGAGGGGTATGGATTAATTAAGGGGGTGTATTAATTAAGGGAGTGTGGGTTAATTAAGGGGGCTGTATTAATTAAGGGGGGAGTGAGGATTAATTAAGGGGGGTGTATTAATTAAGGGGGGAGTGAGGATTAATTAAGGGGGCTGTATTAATTTAGGGGGGTGTATTAATTAAGGGGGTGTATTAATTAAGGGGGTGTGGATTAATTAAAGGGGTGTATTAATTAAGGGGGGGTGTATAAATTAAAGGGGGTGTGGATTAATTAAGGGGGGCGTATTAATTAAGGGGGGAGTGAGGATTAATTAAGGGGGTGGATTAATTAAGGGCGGTGTGGATTAATTAAGGGGGCTGTATTAATTAAGGGGGGAGTGAGGATTAATTAAGGGGGGTGTATTAATTAAGGGGGGTGTGGATTAATTAAGGGGGGTGTATTAATTAAGGGGGGAGTGAGGATTAATTAAGGGGGTGTATTAATTAAGGGGGGTGTGGATTAATTAAGGGGGCTGTATTAATTAAGGGGGAGTGAGGATTAATTATGGGGGGTGTATTAATTAAGGGGGTGAAGATTAATTAAGGGGGTGTTTTAAGGGTGGTGGATTAATTAAGGGGGTTGTATTAATTAAGGGGGGTGTGGATTAATTAAGGAGGGTGTATTAATTAAGGGGGGAGTGAGGATTAATTAAGGGGGTGTATTAATTAAGGGGTGTGTGGATTAATTAAGGGGGCTGTATTAATTAAGGGGGAGTGAGGATTAATTAAGGGGGGTGTATTTAAGGCAGTGAGGATTAATTAAGGGGGTGTTTTAAGGGGGTGTGGATTAATTAAGGGGGGAGTGAGGATTAATTAAGGGGGTGGATTAATTAAGGGCGGTGTGGATTAATTAAGGGGGCTGTATTAATTAAGGGGGGAGTGAGGATTAATTAAGGGGGGTGTATTAATTAAGGGGGGTGTGGATTAATTAAGGGGGGTGTATTAATTAAGGGGGGAGTGAGGATTAATTAAGGGGGTGTATTAATTAAGGGGGAGTGAGGATTAATTATGGGGGGTGTATTAATTAAGGGGGTGAAGATTAATTAAGGGGGTGTTTTAAGGGTGGTGGATTAATTAAGGGGGTTGTATTAATTAAGGGGGGTTTGGATTAATTAAGGAGGGTGTATTAATTAAGGGGGGAGTGAGGATTAATTAAGGGGGTGTATTAATTAAGGGGTGTGTGGATTAATTAAGGGGGCTGTATTAATTAAGGGGGAGTGAGGATTAATTAAGGGGGGTGTATTTAAGGCAGTGAGGATTAATTAAGGGGGTGTTTTAAGGGGGTGTGGATTAATTAAGGGGGCTGTATTAATTAAGGGGGGAGTGAGGATTAATTAAGGGGGTGTATTAATTAAGGGGGGAGTGGATTAATTAAGGGGGGTGTATTAATTAAGGGGGGTGTGAATTAATTAAGGGGGTGTATTAATTAAGGGGGGAGTGAGGATTAATTAAGGGGGTGGATTAATTAAGGGGCTGTATTAATTAAGGGGGAGTGAGGATTAATTAAGGGGGGTGTATTAATTAAGGCAGTGAGGATTAATTAAGGGGGTGTTTTAAGGGGGGTGTGGATTAATTAAGGGGGCTGTATTAATTAAGGGGGGAGTGAGGATTAATTAAGGGGGTGTATTAATTAAGGGGGGTGTGGATTAATTAAGGGGGGTGTATTAATTAAGGGGGGAGTGAGGATTAATTAAGGGGGTGTATTAATTAAGGGGGGTGTGGATTAATTAAGGGGGCTGTATTAATTAAGGGGGGTGTGGATTAATTAAAGGGGGTGTATTAATTAAGGGGCAGTGAGGATTTATTAAGGGGGGTGTATTAATTAAGGGGGGTGTATTAAGGGGTGTGTGGATTAATTAATGGGGGTGTATTAATTAAGGGGGTTGTGGATTAATTAATGGGGGTGTATTAATTAAGGGGGTTGTGGATTAATTAAGGGGGGTGTATTAATTAAGGGGGGTGTGGATTAATTAAAGGGGGCTGTGGATTAAAGAATTAAAGGGGGAGGTTTAAATAATGGGGGTGCAGGTTTTTTTTTATTAAGGGGGTTGCAGTATTCTATTTATTAAGGGAGGATGTGCACTGCAGATTTTTGTTTTTTTGTTAAGGGGGTGTGCAGGGTTTTTATAAGGGGGGTGTGCAGGTTTTTTGTTATTAAGAGGGGTTGTGCACGTTTTTGTTTTTTATTAAGGGGGTGTGCAGGGTTTTTTATTAAGGGGTGTGCAGGATTTTTATGTGTAGGGAGTGAATGAAATTTATGTGATCGGGGTGCAGGGTTTTTATGTGTAGGGAGTGTATGAAATTTATGTGATCGGGGTGCAGGGTTTTTATATGAAGGGCGAGACAAGGGGCTTTGTAGAAAGGAGCAGGGCAGTTCTCACCAGCCCCTTTCTACAAAAGCACTGGTCTTCCCCCTTCTACAAAACTGGCGCATTTTACAAATGCTACAAGCAGTTTACAAATTTGTGCAATAAATATTATTGAAAACATTGAAAAAAATGTGGGTGTTTTCTTACATTTTTATTATGGGGAGGGGGGGGGGGGGTGCCACACTCAGGGTCCGCCCCGGGTGCCAAATGCTCTAGGTACGCCCCTGCGTATGAAGCCTCCACTTTATACCAAGCATATGAGTCAGTTGTTGTAGGCACTGGTGAACAAAAGCTGGACCATTGTCCGATCCTATAGAGCAGGGTAGTCCATATTGGGGTATTATTTCTCGTAACAGGAATCTCACAACTTCTCCTGCTTTCTCTGTACGAGTAGGACATGCTTCTACCCAGCCTGAATAGGTACACACAATTACCAGCAGGTAACGATGTCCACCCGATTTAGGCATCACTGTATAGTCTATTTGTAAATCGGACATGGGGAGTCCCCCCATAAACTGGACTCCTGGTGGCTTTACTGGTCCTTGCCTTGCATTATTTTTAGCACACGTTACACATCTTCGTACAATGGCCTGAGTCAAGTTGGACAATCTTGGTATGTAGAAATGTTTTCTGAGAGATTCTTCTGTGCTGTCTCTCCCAGAATGTGTCCCGTTGTGATAGTTTTGGACAATTTCTACCGCTAGTGATGCTGGAATGACTATTCTTCCATCTTCTAACTGATACCATTTGTTCTCCAAATACTTTCCAGGTTCAGTCTTTAACCACTCCTCTTCTTGAGCTGTATAAACTGTAGTCCATTGAGACAGTGGAGTTGGTATAAGAGCAGCTATATGCCCCACATATTCCTGTCTTCCCGATTCAGCGGCACGCTTAGCTGTACTGTCTGCCATCCGATTTCCCTTGGTTACATCACCATCTCCTCTCAGATGCGCTCGACAATGTATGATACCGACTTCTTTCGGCTCCCACACTGCTTCCAATAGTTGTAGGATTTCAGCTGCATACTTGATTTCTTTGCCTTCTGAATTCAATAGTCCTCTTTCTTTATACAAAGCTCCGTGGGCATGAGTGGTTAAAAACGCATACTTGGAGTCCGTGTAGATGTTCACTCTTAAACCTTCAGCCAATTGTAACGCTCGTGTCAGTGCTATCAATTCTGCCTTTTGTGCTGATGTTCCTTTCGCCAGTGGCCGAGCTTCTATCACCTTGTCTATTGTTGTTACTGCATATCCTGCATAGCGGATCCCTTCTTTCACATAACTACTGCCGTCGGTGTAATATTGAACATCGGGGTTCTGGATGGGAAAATCACAAAGATCTGGTCTACTTGAAAATACTTCATCCATTACTTCCAAACAATCATGTTGACTTTCAGTAGGTTGTGGCAAAAGGGTAGCTGGATTTAAGGTGTTTACAGTCTCTAAATGCACTCTTGGGTTTTCACACAACATTGCTTGATACTTGGTCATACGGCTGTTACTAAACCAATGATTTCCTTTGTAATCCAACAACGTCTGTACTGCATGTGGGACTCGTACATAAAGTTCTTGACCCAGAGTGAGTTTATCGGCTTCAGCTACTAGCAGGGCGGCTGCAGCTACGGCTCTTAGACAAGGTGGAAGTCCGCTGGCCACTGCATCCAGTTGCTTAGACATGTAGGCAACAGGTCTTTGCCATGATCCCAAGTACTGTGTCAATACTCCCACAGCCATTCTTCTTTGCTCATGTACATACAGGTAGAATGGTCGTGTGTGATCAGGTAGACCTAATGCTGGGGCACTCATCAAAGCCTTCTTCACATCTTCAAATGCCGTTTGCTGTTCTTGAGTCCACAAGAAGGGGTCGTGCTCTGTACCTTTGATAGCTGCATACAGAGGTTTTGCCAGTATCGCGTAGCTGGGAATCCATATCCTACAGAAGCCTGCTGCCCCCAAGAATTCTCGCACTTGTCTTCTATTCTTGGGTATCGGTATTTGGCACACAGCTTCTTTTCTCTCTGGCCCCATAATTCTTTGACCTTCAGAGATATGGAATCCCAGATATTTGACAGTTGGCAAACACAACTGAGCCTTCTTTCTAGACACCTTGTATCCTGCCTTCCAGAGAATGTGTAGTAGATCGTGCGTCGCTTGCTGACATATTTCCTTTGTAACTGCTGCTATCAACAAGTCATCTACATATTGTAACAATACACACTCTCCTGGAATGGACTCGAAATCCAGTAGATCTTGACTTAGAGCTGAACCAAATAGGGTAGGTGAATTTTTAAACCCTTGGGGCAGTCTTGTCCAGGTCATTTGGCGTTTTGAGCCCGTTACAGCATTTTCCCATTGGAAAGCGAAGATACATTGACTTTCTGCGGCAATTCGGAGGCAAAAGAAGGCATCTTTGAGGTCTAAGACTGTAAAGTAAGTAGCCCCGCCCGGAATTAAAGCAAGCAGGTTATATGGATTGGGTACAACTGGATGTATACTAACAACTGCATCATTGACTGCTCTCAAGTCCTGCACAGGTCGATACTCATCTGTACCGGGCTTTTGAACAGGCAGCAATGGGGTGTTCCAGGGGGAAGTACAGAATTTTAGGATACCATACCGTATGAACTTATCCAGATAAGATTGGATGTTCTTCTTAGCCTTCTGCGGGATGTGATATTGTCTTAGGCTTACTGGATAAACCCCAAGTTTTAGTTCGATTTTAATAGGTGGAATATTGCGGGCCAGTCCTGGTGGGTTGTTCTCTGCCCAAACTCCTGGTATGTTGAATAAGGATTCATCACTCCTAGGGTTTTGGCTAGTCAACGCTGTATAAAGTCGCCACTCTTCTTCCTTTGGTACGGATAATGTCATAATACCTGAAGGTCCATTAAACTTTAAGGATGTTGTTCCATTTGGTAGGAACGTAATCTGCGCTTGTAACTTAGATAGCATATCACGTCCCAGCAATTGGACTGGACATTCAGGCATATAAAGGAATTGATGTTTTACTACGTGGCCTCCCAATGTACAGAGTCGACTTTTAAGAACCGGTTTTTCAGCACTTCTTCCAGTTGCTCCTATTACAGTAATAGTTCTTCCAGATGGAGGAGCAACTAGATTAGTCACCACTGAATGTTCAGCACCAGTGTCGATCATGAACGCACTCCTTTTTCCCCCTATTGATACATCGACCATAGGCTCCGCTCGACCAAGGGGGATGGAGCCCGGTCGGTATCAATAGTCCTCCATGACCGTGTCAGCCAATCCTACAAAGTCCCTACCTTCTCTATCGCTGGACCTTTGCGCTGCTGGAAAATACCTATCTTCCCTAACACTTCCTCTGTTCCCATTGCTCCCTCTATTACCATTACTCCCTCCGGGGCCTCCTCTACCTCTCGCTCTGCCTCTAAAGTTTCCATAACCTGTCCTAGGTCTGTCTCTCTCATACTGTTCTCTTCGCGGACACTCATTTCTCCAATGCCCTTCTTCCCTACAGTATGCGCACTGATTTCTACTTAGAGGTTCCTCATTCCACTTACTATCGCCTCTATCTGGGCCCCGTCTATCTACGCCTGCGATCGCTACCGCTAACATATCTGCCTTTCTACGCATCTTGCGCTCTTCCTCTTTCTTATTTTCTGTTTCCCTATTCATGTATACTTTATTTGCTACCTCCATTAGTTGGGTGATAGACATACCTGCAAACCCTTCTAACTTCTGTAGCTTGCGCTTAATATCTCCGTAAGCTTGGCTGACAAAGGCGGAGTTCACCATTCGGGAATTATCTGCGTCTTCCGGATTAAAGGGGGTATACAAGCGGTATGCCTCCAATAATCGGTCATAAAAGACACTGGGCGCTTCATCACTTTTCTGAATCACCTCAACTGTCTTCGACATATTAATGGCTTTTTTTCCTCCGGCTTTCATGCCAGCAATTATAGCGTCTCTATAGGCTCTGAGTTGAACCATATCAGCACCATTTACATTCCAGTCAGGATCGGTGTTAGGATAATGTGTTGCGGCCCATGCTGCTGGATTGGCTTGATTCAAAGCACGGGCTCTATCCTCTAGCGCTTTAATGGCCGCTTGATTAATCCTTGTCCTTTCCTCATTATTGAACAAAGTCATTAATAACTGCTGGCAATCAGCCCATGTCGGGTTATGTGTCTGAACTATCGAGGTGAACAGATCGGTCATAGCTTGTGGTTTCTCAGTGTACGAGGAATTGTGGGTCTTCCAATTTAAGAGATCGGTAGTCGTGAACGGGACATATACGAAGACTGGGTCAGCATGTGCCATTTGACCTGCGGCATCGATATAGGCTGACCCGGGATTCAGACGAAGAGGCATCTGATAATGTTTTAATTGTTGGGTACCGGTCAGTTGTCGCGTTAGTATGGGGCTACGTAGAGGGGCGTCAGTTAGAGGTTCCGGTCGGGGGGTAATAAGGCATGAGGATGTGGGAGCTTGGTTTTGGGAAAAATTAGTAAATAAAACACTTCGAGCCGAGCTAGAAGAAGCTTGACCGGAAGTCTGAAGTGGCGCCAAATCAGGATATTCAGATCTAATGGGGGTTGGTTCTGGTTCCGGAAGGGGAGATTTAGTACGAGAGGGTGTGGATTCTGTACTGGAGGAGGAAGCGGAAGTGGATGAGGGCAATGAGGGGAGGGGTATAGAACTTCCTGCATTCGCGTCACTTCCTCTTAAAGGAAAGTAAGGGGGCGGCAAAGGGATCTCGGACTCAGGGGGCGTGTCCAAAATGGGCCTAACACCAGTCCTAGTGGACAAACAAGTCCTAGCCACCATGAGGCGACATTGCTCCTCGTGGCATGTCTGAATCCATTTTGGCGAGTCATTTACGGCCTGTCTCCAACAATCAATATATGGAAACTGCCTGTAAAGTTCAGGCCTACCTGATACAGCCACGTGTAAGCGCTGTACCAGAGTTGGATCCAAACTACCACGTGGCGGCCATGCCGCAACCAAAGTAGGCCACTCCCTAGTAAACAAAGTGACCAAACGTACAGGAGACATTTTAACCCCAAAATCACATGTTTTGAATCCCTTTTCAAAATTCTTCACCATACAACCTAAGGGATCCGGAATCGTTGACTCCGACGCGCCCATACTTATCAATG
Source organism: Pelobates fuscus (assembly GCF_036172605.1). NCBI lineage: Eukaryota > Metazoa > Chordata > Amphibia > Anura > Pelobatidae > Pelobates > Pelobates fuscus. The sequence goes on from NC_086318.1 coordinate 415,093,426, forward strand.
GAACGTCGTTGACAACGAATACTATGCACGCGTACTATTCAACAGTCACACCCGTTTCCTCTGGCAACAGCACCACGTGGTACGGTTACCAAGTGAAACGTACACAATAACACAATTGTTACGGTTGCCTCCAGGCTGGCTGGAAGTTGGACCGTAGAAAAGGATGCTCCTAGCGCTCACCAAAGGACCATCAGCACCGCAGCCACCATAGGCACTGCAGACTCCACGAACCACCGCTGCTGGGCTGGTATCTCGCCGTCTGCTCTGCGCCCTGGACCTACGACCAGGCTCCAGGTCCCAATAGGCGAACCTCTTCCTTCTGTAGAGCGAAGCAGGATCAGGAACAAGAGCTCTTACAAGAGCTCAACAGCTAAGGGAGTATGAAGAGCATAGCAATCCCTGTAGTGATTATAGCTGTCCCCTACAAACATGAGTCGAGGCTGCAAGTTAGAGGGTCAGAAGAGGTCTGAGATGCTGGAACACCCAGCCTGGCTTTTATTGAGGTTACATGCAAATAGGACACTCCCAGGGGGAGGCATAAAATCACCAATCACACATCTGGTGCAGCCCACACATTTCCTCCCCTCAGATAAACAGTTAAACCAATTATCACATACAATAAAAATACAGTTTTTACACACACACTGTAACTTTAAAACCATACATTCAATTTCAATAAATAGTTGCATATTCAGAATCAGCATACATCAAACATAAACCCTTCCAAAAATCAGCCAAATCCCTCCAGTGGATCAAAAGTTAGCTGGAAGTCCTTTATGACCGACCGCAAGCACAATTTCCTGCCCAAAACAGTTCCATAGATTTGGGCTGTGCGGTCGGTCAATTTCATGCGAAAAAACGACTAAGTCCCATTTCGAACGGGACTTAGTCTCTGGAGCATCAAGTTCCGTATAGGAGAAGGTAAGGGTCAGCGGTGTTCGGCAGAATGTGTAGCCGATTTTAGTTCCACAGAATCTTTAACATACACCGCTGACCAAAATGGCCGCCGCCACGTGTTCGGCTGCCGAATGGAGGCCACCCAGCGCTCGGCAATTAACCTGCAGTAACCTCCCAGCCTGGGAGGTAAATTGCCTGCACACTTTAACTTCTGGGTGGTCCGCCTGTGTGGTACTTGGTTCAGTAAGCCCTATTTACTGAACCAAGTAGGGGAAAGCCAGGAACAAGTTATTTTAAAGGTCTGGGGACATAGTCTTAAAGGGGCATTGTTCAGCAAAGTCACAATATGTCCCCAGACGGTTCTTAAAGGGCCATACACACCAATAAAAGTTAATACATTTTCAGGGGCACAATCTTCCAGGGGCCATAGTCATGAGGCAGGAGGCTGGCAAATAGGCTTCTCCACAATCCAGGGAAGCAGGGCAATTTTTCATTTAAAGGGCCAGTTACAAATAGCCATTTGTAACAACAATAAACACTCAAGGAATTCCCGTACACGCACAGCTGTTACACCAGTCACTAAATAATCAATATTATGCCCTTTGGCGAAACTATACAGTCACCCACGCTTTAATTCTCTATATATGAATTACCCGTCTATAACACACCCCAGTAACATCGTCTGCGGTTACAGTACGGTTAGCATAGGTCAAAGCACAATTTAAGGTCACAATACAATTATTAGTGGTTATGGTGTTAAACATGCAATGGACGACAGTGATTAGTACTTATATACAGTGTCAGTAAATATACAGGGTTATGGTACCGTGCACTATGATACAGCAACACACTATTAACACTCTCGCTAGACGGCTGAGCTCGCGCTATCTAACAAGATATACACTTTACTAAACAATCTTTAACACATTTACAATTCCCAACTAAACTATTGGCCAGTACCTTGAATGGACTACCTAAAACTATCTACATCCGTTTTGGTTAGCCACACTGCCCAAGCACCACATATAGCGAGCTAGAGGACCGAATTTACACAGACGCCTCTTAGTCGATTACTATCAAAAATCTAGTGGGTTCCAAATTTACACGCCTTCCCACTTAGCCAAGATAGGTTGAGAGCTAGCGAACCGAATTTACACAGACGCCGCTTAGTCTCCCGGTCCCTCCGACCTAGCGAACAAAATATACACCCTAGAACGCTAGTCTAGACAAGACACCGGTGTCCGGCTAGGGCTATTTACACCAGAACCCCGCCTGACTAACAAAATCAAACGGTCTGACTAAAGAGCGTTCGATCGAGCGGTGCGCCTTCGCTCCTTCCCTCCGACAGAGGGGGCAGATTCCATACACAATTCAAACCCCTTATGGGCCTACCGCACAATCGGTATACCCCTAGTGGGTCTGCCGTCTAAAACAGCAGTTGTCTTACCTCCTCGTTCCTGAACCTGAGTTCACACTCATCGACGGGGACACCCCAGCACTTCTTACGTAGAGGCCGATGATCTCCTGGACAACAGACCAGTGGCGCCGAGACGAAGGGAGGTCCACGCAGAAGTTCAGGGGTGCAGCCGTAGAGAACGTGGGCAAAGATAGACCGTCTCACGCCTCTGCCTCTCAGCTACCGTTGAACGATGAGTTTCCCGGCCAATGCACCAAATGATACCGGAGAAACTGACGGAAGCGAAGCACAGAGAGATGGATACAGGTTTCTTCAGGAAGGAAGAGATTCTTTATTGGATCACCGATCGGGACTCAGAGGGACTAACGTCACCAAAATACAGCAAGTTCTGAGCCCCGGACAATAGTGCAGGCTCCTTATATAGGCACATAACTCCTCCCATATTAAGCTCCACCCGCACATTCTCTTGACCAATCAATACAAATAAGAATTAACTTCCTGCTTGACCGCATGGCTTGTCCAGCACAATGGAGGAGGGGAATACTATATCCTGTATTCTTGCACATGCTCCGTACACTACTGATCGTATCTTGCCTCGTGCAACCAACTGATCGATACGTCAGCATATGCACGTACACATGCCACGTGGTAATCTCGGCCTACTAAATTTATTTTTACCGAGATTCCACCACAGTTAGATATCTGAAGCAAAGATTGAATCACAAAGCACTTGTCATTTTTATTCTTAGTGATAAAAGAGAGTTTTTTTTTGTTTTGTTTTTCATGTAGAAAAAGAAGGTAACGTTACCTCCATTACATTCAGTCCTAAGGGCACTTTACTCCTATTTTTAAAGTAGGGGACTGCTGCAAATCATTAAAAAAAAAAAACTTACAAATAGGCTCCAAAAGGCAAATCTTCAAAATATTTTTATTGAAGATTTTTAAATAACAAAATATACGTTTATATCACAGGGTACAATAATAATATTTAGAATAATAATTAATACAGAAAATAACATGAAATCAAACAGGGGATCAATTTTACAAATACGATCATACAGTGATGTACAAATTATAACTTTGTGAAATATACAATCCTGTATTTACAACATAATAATCACCCGGTCAGCCGTAAATCACGAAATAAGGTTATATTTGAGTCTGATGTTTTGCTCCCATGCAAACCACTCTAAAAATGCAATTCAGTAGAGGTGTAGCTTATTTTATGTCTAATATATCTGCAGTAACATTTGCATAATACAATACTGAGCACTATATACATTTCTCTGTTACTTTATATTACAAAACAACTCTATACTAAGAGTCTTAAGGTTCCATTAGGCCCTGGGGAGATAGCGCAGCTAAGCGGACAAGGGCACATGTAGGAGTGTGGGGATAGATGCAGGGGATTGGTTGGGAAAGAGTCTGTGGGTGTGATTATGTTCTGTGTAAGATAGTGTGGGGGAGGTCTTACCTCAGTGCCACTTGGGATTCGGGCCAGCAAACAGCTTCCCTCCCGCCCGCCCTATAGTATATTTCGTCACAGCTAGCCGGGGTTATGTCCTTGCCAATTGAGTTTGAGGTTACGTTTTAAGTATATGGAATGAGATGAACAAGGTTTTAATGTCTCAAACCTCCCCTGCTCCAAAGGTTAAACTTTAGGTTGCCTGAGGTCTCGTGCCCATCGAGCGTGGATAAGGTCGGCTGATGGCAGGCATTGGAAATATATGATTTTTATCACGAGGGGGGAGGTGAGAGGGAGTGGTGATCAGGAACCACTCTATGTTTATTGGCAAGGACGGTTGGGTCACTGTATAACACTATGGGTGGAGTTATATATGTATATATGTTAATTTATTCTTATTTATGTCTAATGTTTTGGTTACAGAAACGAAGAGATTTAATAAATAAGGTTATGGATGTGTTATGCAGTAATTTAGTTTGTGATAATAAATGCTGTGGCCTGTTTCATCCATACTAAGTGGTCTGTCGTTACTGGGGGGGTTTAATGGGGTTAGATTTTGTTCTAGGCTGCATTGCGATTCCCCACTACGTACATACAAGAAAATATTTTGCTATTAGCACATAACATCTGAAAATAATAGACTGAGGAACCTGAACTGCTATGTAATGTGCAAATAAATCCCAGAACTATTAAACCCTAATAAACCTACCGTCATGTAAGCCCTGCGCTTCGTGGCCATTAGGAAAGGTCAACAAATTATTGTTTTCGGTTCCTGCAAAAAGCAGCTCATTGATGATAAGTTCACATTAACTGCTACTTTTAGAATGTAACCTTGAGAACTCCTATAAAAAAAAAAAAATCACTGTGTAACACAAGATCACGCACTTTATACATCATTTCATTAACTTCAACGATAATTACATATCATCGATAAATAGCAAAAAAAAAAAGGTTTTGAGACCTCAGTGGGAACTAACAGAATGGCAAGCTACCGAGTTCCTCTAAACGTTTGTCTGTTCTCAGAATTCTTATTCTGTGTTTTCATCGATAAATACAATTTGAATATTATTATTATTATTTTTAATGAAAATGGCAAACATTCTAAATGATTGGTACTATTAAATGAACCTCATTAAATCCTAGAAAGGATAAATTCTCACCGTTTGTTTTGTTTTTGCACTGCCTTGAAATAGAAAAATATATATGGTAATCAAAAAAGGAGGTACAGATATATAAAAGCGCTAAGGAAATAATGGGGGGGGGGAGGGGGGATGTGGAAAAAACTCCTCCCCACCACTTAGAAATATTAGTAAACAAAAGTTTTTTTACAATATAATACAACAAATATTAGAGCTGGTACACACCTGTGTGAACCCCAACACACATAGATAGAGATATAAAAAAAATTATACTGATGAAGGTGGAGCGCTAGTAACTTCCAGGACCCCAGAAAATTTTACTAACAAGTCCACATGAATTAGGATGATATACACATAACCACCAAATATACATAAGAGAGTACCCACTATACATACATACAAAAGTATGCACCAAAAGAAAAATATATTATTTTTTTTTCTCTCTCTGTATATTTGGTGGTTATGTGTATATCATCCTAATTCATGTGGACTTGTTAGTAAAGATACAAATTATGCAAATTAAGTTTGCAAAGCCTGACCAACAGCTCACGAGCGAGCTGCTATTTATTTATTTTTCTTTATTTTTTTACATTCTTTATTTTTGTTGTGCGGGCGGTTACAGACGCCACAACAGCGTATCTCAAGATTCACATAGATTATGCAGTGGCATGGTATTTCGCACACATTTTTTATGGTTGTCAAGCTTAACTAAACAGTTATTCTGTCAGAGTGAGTGTTAGCTGAGACATACTAGCATAGAGAAAAGTCATAACGGTTATAGATATACTGATATGTACGGTTAGTCGATTGGTGACAGTGTGTCAGCTAGTGGTATGCTTTACACGTCTAGTTCACTACACTGCTGCGAGCTGCCATTTAAATGGAATTCCCACGGCGAGATGACATCACCGCTTGACGTCATGACAAAACCATTACGGCGAAACGCGTAGACGTGGTGACGACTACGGAGAGACGCTTATTACAGTGGACGGAGTCTGGATACCCGCGAATCACAGCAGTTTTGGACGCTCAAGCTACAGACTTGGTTTACACAGGAGTTGGACATCTATCCGTGGAGGATCCCTGCTGTTACCGGCTGTACTTTTGTACAGAGCGTCCTTTGAGGACCACAAAGCGTTTGCGAGTAGCAGTCAGTACTGCAAATGCTCACTATTTAATTCTTGTAAAAGGCTCATTTTAACTTTATTTGTTTTTTATTATTTATGCATTGTTTTGTGCCTATTACTACTCGGATCTGAGTACTGTTAGGAGTGTTATTTGTCTAGAATTACTTAATAAATCTGTATTGTTTTTTTTATCTATGACAAACATACTCCACTATGATATATTTTTTCATGATTTTATTCTATGTGATTCTGAGCTGGTGTGACCTTAAGATTTTCTGGGGTCCTGGAAGTTACTAGCGCTTCACCTTCATAAGTACAAAAATATATCAATAAATTCTAAGTACAATGGGGCAGTACTATGGGCTCTAGGCAATGTAGGGCTTTCTTTTCCTTTCCATGTGGGTTCATTCTCGTGTTGGGAGGAAGTGGGCTGGCATCAGTAGTAATAGGGGACCACTATGCCTAAAATCCTGAATGTGATCCAGATAGGGGAGATTGGTATATTTCCCCAACAGGACTAACTGAAGAGGTGGTTTTATCAGAGTCCATACAGATGTTTAAACTGCAATTGGATAAATACTTGCAAAAACATGACATACAGGGATATAATTTCTAATTAGTGGGGTAATAGCTGCTTGATCCAAGGAGACATCTGACTGCTATTTTGGGGTCAAGAAGGAATTTTTTCCTAGTTTGTTGAAAAATTGGAAGCGCTTCAGGCTGGGTTTTTTGGCCTTCTTTTGGATCAACAGCAAAAACATATGTGAGGAAGGCTGAACTTGATAAGTCTCTTTCAGCTATGTAACTATGTAACTTTCAGGCACCAGTGGACAGCCAGGCCCCTTAAAAGAGTACTGGCTGTCACTTTCTGACAGCGGACCTGATAGGCAGGGTGCAAGAGGCTTTAAACGTGAAATAAAAACTGTCTAAACACTGAATCCCTGAATAATCATTTTAAGGGCATGGAGCCCACAATTATAAAAAAAACGAAATATACATGTACATATACAGTGGCTACCAGGTAGAAAACAGGGAAAGCGGATAAAACACAGATCGAAAACATAACAATAAACGAATATATAATAACGAGAAAGTAATGCATATATTAATAAATGAATTAATAATTTGACAACAATATGACTGAATTCATTTATAGTAATGAATGTAAGTCCACAAGAGGAAATTGATCTTACAGGAGAAGTCAGATAACGTGTGGATGCCCAGGGATCAAGTAAGTTGTCAAACCACTAGAGCAGTCTGTAGTGGTTATGGTGCTTTGAATGTTCCTTAAACCAAAATGTTAGGCAATAAGAAGTGGACGTTTTCTAAGGTTCTTCAAATTTTAGGGGGAAAAAGGTTGAGCTGGAAAAAGTACTATTTTTTCCAATTTTCAGCTATTTTGAAAAACTGACAGCCTGTTTTTGTGACTATAGCTTAGACATATTTCTTAAGAATTGTTCTTTTCAGAACACCTACTTAGCAATTATAAAGCATAAAATATATTTATGATACAATTGTCGAGAGCCAAGCAAGGGGGATGATGATTCCAGGAAAACCTGCAGCTGTATTTTTTTTTTTTTTTAAATCGTTAACAAATGCTAACGTTTTGTATTGCTCAATGAAAACTAGTGATCTGGAAATTGTATGCTGTGCGAGATCTGGGTTATTATCGCAGCTGCCGAGAAGATGGTGTCGCTCTTCATCTTAATATTTTTTTTAATAACACAGAACACATGTGGTTTATTCACTAAACTGGAATCGCAACTAGGGAATTGCGAAATTAAGTCAATACGGCTGAAGTGAAAAAGTTATTTTTCTGGCTTTTTTTTCTTCTTTTTGCCCAAAAAAATGAAAAAATGACATTTTGGTTCCCATGTGAATTCTCCATTATTTAGTTTAGTGAATAAGGCTTGCTGTCTTGGAATTTACATGTATAATATTATTCTTCTATTGGCTCTTTGCATACAGAGCATCTGTTGCTTAGCATTCTAAGCTCTTGCCCTGTCTCTCTTTTCTTTTAGAAAACGTCATACTTGAAAAAGTTTACTGGGCTTTTAAATTGAAGATTATACTAGCTTTAGTGTACTAATAATCTTAATTTTAGTAATGACAGGAGGCGAATATTTGCATATCTTTCTTTACTGAAAACTCCAGCAGCATAGAAACAGTAACAACCAATCAGAGAAAAGATATGGTGCCCATAAAAGGCCCTGTCTATGACATCACTTCCTCTTTCTTTGAAGCGAAACAATAAATATCAACAATAAACATAATCATATTACGTCAACAGTTCCACAACATATTAGAATAATCAACTCCAGTAGTTCCGTGATGTAGAGTTATGGAAGGTGAGTCTTTGTCTTGATGAGAAGACGTTCACGCTGTAAGAAAAAGAAAAAGGTGAAAGGACTCTGGCGTGGTAGCTTGTCCGCATACAATAAACATTAAGAATCTGATATACCAATGGATACTAGAATGAGTAACATATCAATATATATTAATTCTAAAGCAATGATATTTAAGAATCTGTAAACACAACATAATTCAAGGTACATGTCTAATTATTCAACCTATACAAGTCTCTCAAGCCACATATCTAAGTAGCAAACATACAACCATAACGTACTTACCTTCCTGAACATAGAGGGCATATTCTGTTAAACACGAGAAAAACATGGGAGGGATCCTATAGGGTGGGAAATATTCGCCTCCTGTCATTACTAAAATTAAGATTATTAGTACACTAAAGCTAGTATAATCTTCAATTTTACCACATGACAGGAGGCTTCATATTTGCATTTTTAAAGCTTAGAATTGACCAGTGTGAAGGAAGTATGAGATGTTTGCCGAAATAGAGCGTTCTAAACGTACCCTCTCGCGCTCAAACCGCGCATCGTATAATGTCGGTTAGGGAAGCGTCGGCCGAAAAAGACTTGTGGGGCCACCGCACCCTTGACCGAGTGGGCTCCGAAACAAGGTTCGACGCTCGTTAGATGCAATAGCCCGCGGCTCCATCTAGCCAGTGCAGTGGTAGGCACCTCTCCATGAGATTCCACGTAAGAAGTCAGGAGTAGACCCGTCGCATGAATACGAAGGGGAATGATTTCGGTACACCCCATTAGCGTTCCGACCACACCTAGTTTGGTGTCTGACACAAAGTATGGGTATGACACCGAAGAAGAACTGGACTAGTTCGTCTCGCTATGGTAAAGGTAATCCCATCTGGTGTGATAGAGGAAACCATCCATATCGAAAGCCCTAACGTCCGTCACCCGTCTAAATAAGGCGAAGCATAACAAGCGGGCTACTTTGGCTGAAAGTTGTTTCCGTGACAAACAAGGATTGTCCTGCTATTCCCCCAAGGAATAACAGCACCACATTCACCTGCCAGAGGTGTGAATACTTGGGTGCCGGGTCTCGATAATTCGGCACCCCGTATCAGTCGACAAACCGGTGGATCTTGACCTACTGGTCCGCCCTGTACCGGAACGTGCGCCACCGATATGGCAGATCCGATCACGTTGAGGGACCGATATGACCGCCCCAACGAGACCAGGTGTGACAGATAGTTAAGGATCGGTGGGGTAGGTGCGGTAAAGGGATCGGAATCCCTTTCCACCCAACATACACTCCAGGCCGGACAGGCAGAAATATAGCATTTCCTGGTGCCGGGGGCCTGAGTCCCATCAGAGGTCTTTAGTTGATGCAATAGGTCGTGGACATTTCAGGAGGCCCTGAAATCGTTCAGTCCACTAGTGCCAGTCGTCCTTCCATGACAAAGAAGTGGGCTTCCCCTTGAGGTCCCGTCAAAATAGAGGGAAGGTAGGGAGTGGTAGAGGGTCCTCGCGAGATGTCCCCAGGTGATCCGGGAACCACGGTTGGCATTGTCCGAGGAGTGTCAGGAGCGATATCCTGTGTGTGCGTGTGTATCGAAATAACCCTTGCCATTGCGGAGAGCGGTTGGGTCCGTTTGAATGGATTCATCCACCACTACGCATCCGGAGGAAGAGTAAATGATTGATTCGCCGATCCAAGTTTGCAAGTGAAGTAGTCACCATCGAAATTCCGTCCTCACTTCTGCCGACAGTGGTCGCATGAGTGACCGGCGTGTGCGTATCTAACCAGCAGTCGTTGTATGGCCCCGTAGCGTAGTGGGTCAGGGGATATCGATAGTATGGAGGAGGAGAGGAGGAGAGAAATCCCACAATCCGGTGAATATTCTGAGAGGAATCGTATCCAACCTTAGATCGTGTCCGACATCCAACCGTATAGGGGTGATCTTGTTGGGGACCGACGCGTAACGTAGTTCTCCAAGCCGATGTCGAAACCGAGGAACTGACCTGACACAGATGGGGGAGCAATTGTCTGCGTACTACCAAACAAAAAACCCGTGAAGTCCAGAACGTGAACGTCAAATTTGACTGCAAACGTAGTCTGGATTCGCAAGGGGTCAGCAAGTCCTCCAGGTACACGGGACATCGCACGTCCAAATTCGCGGGTGTGAGCCCTCACCGGCTTCAGTAGCTTTGTGGGTACCACAGCGTCGTAAACTGCTGTGTTAGTCCTCATCACTGGGATCGGAGGAAAACGAGATAGTTTAGAGTAGCGGATATTGACAAGTATGTGTCCTCAGGGTCCCGATGTGTAAACCAGTCGCTATCGTTCAGGAGATCTAGAAGAAGGTAGATTTTCCCTATCCTGAAGCGTTTGTATACCACGTAGGAGTTCCCTTGATGATAGGTTGACTCACTAGTAGATGAAGCGGTTGGTGGTTCGGTTCCGCTACCGACCAGTCCTCCCAAAAAAGACACCTTTCCCCGAAGGGGTGTGGAGGATTTGCCTCAGGGAGGTGTGGGCTAAAGTTAGTGTGGTGGGTGAGTTCCCACCGTCAAATAGTAGGTCTTGTGCTTCTGGGTCGAATACTAGTCGATCTTACGTTCCACTTCCTCAGATGGCGAGTTGTCTTCGTGTGAGTGATCTATTATGTCCAACGTGCGTGGTGGATATCTACTTGGACATGAAGGTCTCCAGCAAGCAGTTTGGGGCAGAGCTCCTAACAAGAAAAAACATACTCCATTGAGTAGGCTAGAAGTCCTAGGGGGTTGAGAGTGTTCTCCATGACCCGTTCTCATCCTGTTGGGAGATAGTAGTCAGTGGGAGTAGTGTTTGAGGGTCAGCCCGTAGGGGTGTTAGACTCCCGGTAGCACTGGGGGTCACCCAGGTAAAGCGGCTTGAATTGCCTGCATCAGGTTGTCTGAACGTATGAAATACTCGTGTCAAGTGTAGAGGGGTCACCTCCATTAGTTTAATCCGGCTATTGGGAGCTGTGGCGTAGGCGCGATTGACCGGTAGAGCTGGTCCGGTTAGCTGGGTGCACCATAAATGCACGCCAGAGCTGTAAGCACGGATGTAACTATACTGGCTTATTATAGAAGCGCGTGGGACCTGCCCCCCTAAGGTCTGCAATCGCAGGGTCCACGTGTATACGACTGGGGTCATCCCAGGTGGTGTGCCATGGTAACCCAGAGGGCACCCACATTATAGTTGTTGTTGGCACCTTGCAAGTATTGCATGCATGTCTGGGGGTCACACCCAGGTGGTGTGCCATGAAAATTTGCTCAGAGGACACCCACGTTCAATATTTACGCCAGGTACAGTAAATGTACGGATATGTATCCCTGTGAAGGGTACTCCGCAATACACTCAGTACACTCATGACCCTGCCTGCAAATCGTATCCAGCAAGGTGGTACTGATGCTTTAATGTAAAACTGCCAGGCAGTGTTTGAGCATCCATATATGTATGCAGTAATCAGTGATAAAGTTGAGGCGTAGAACTTTGTGCACTCCATCGGGGTTCACCCCGGGTGGTGTGCCGTGGTAATCCAGAGGACACCCACATAAACGTAAAGGTCTATGAGTGACCTTGCATGCATATCTGGGGGGTCACCCCAGGTGGTGTGCCATGAAAAATACCCAGAGGACACCCACATCAATGTAATGGTCTATGAATGACCTTGCGTGCATATCTGGGGGGGTCACCCCAGGTGGTGTGCCATGAAAAATACCCAGAGGGCATCCACATCAACGTAATGGTCTATGAATGACCTTGCATGCATATCTGGGGGGTCACCCCAGGTGGTGTGCCATGAAAAATACCCAGAGGGCATCCACATCAACGTAATGGTCTATGAATGACCTTGCATGCATATCTGGGGGTCACCCCAGGTGGTGTGCCATGAAAGAATACTCAGAGGACACCCACATAGATTTGTACCGTCAGGTACAGTAATATAATATGACCCTTTGTAGGGTACAGTAATACAAAATGCCCTTTGTGGGGTACAGAGATATAGTAGATCTTGTTATAGGTACAGTATATGTTTAGTATAACAACTGCGATATTGTATGGCTTCACAATAATACATGGATTGTGTGCTCAACATATAATCATCCATTGTAAGGCACCATGAGAGATATATCCATGAGAGTAAATAATTATAACTGTATCCATAAATGAAAGTGCCCAGAGAGGGGAAACCCTGAAGGGGTTAATCCAGATGCAGGGCGCGGTGATCGGGTAATTCCTGTAGGGTATAGTGATATAGTAGAACCCTGTGCAGGGTGTAGTAATATAGAATGACCCTGAGTAAGGTACAAAGACATAAAGATCCTGAGGTATAGGAAAAACATTGTGTCTCCTTTAATGCCTGCATGTAACTATATGTTTGGCAGACACTGTTGGCAGGCACTGTGGCAAAAAATCGCAACAGGGAAACGTTAAAGAATATCAGCACACGATCCTCTAGCCAGTGTGTACTTACACAGCAGGTTGAACTCTTGCTGAACAGGGGAGTTGAACTCATTGAGGAAAAAAATCACAGTGCAGAAGGGTATAGTAATACCAGATCCCCTGAGGGGAGGTGTAATGTGTTAAATGTCCCTGCAGGGATCCTTTAAATAGTATGTGTACAACAATACACTCCACAGCCTTCATAAATCATAAATAGATTCCGTATAGAAAAAAGGGTCCTTAGATGGCTTGTGGAAGGATATTTATATATTGGTATATATTTCTATATTGGATATTGGTATACAAACTGCAAGTGAGTCAGTAATTGGGGCAGAAAAGAATGCCCTAAGAGCAATCCTTTATGTAGGACCCTGAGCCTGCTTCCACCAAAACCTACGCAAGGAGCTTAGTGTCCCTTCAAATATAATAAATTCCAGTTTATCCCTATGACAGGCACAGCTTAACAGACTAGGAGCTAATGATTATTGTGCATTCACTCTCCTGCAGTAACAAGTCTTGGAGCAGCTCTAGTGCGTTGCGGCGGTCGGGTGATTTCCGAACTGCCGTGTGTGAGGTAGGGCGGCCGTCGCGGATCTCGCGAGCCGCGAGATCCAAGATGGCCGCCGGCCGCGTGTGTAAGAACTGCCCGCTCGCGGCTGCGAGCGGGCTGGAAGAAGAAACGCGGCAAACAGCAAAATTAACCCCGGCTACCCCCCACCCGTCCCCACCCGGCCCCCTGTATGTAGAGAGCAGGTCCGCGCGGCGAGTGTGGCACGGACAGCCGTGACGCCCGCGGACCGCCGAACGGAGACAACATATAAATACACTTAAACAATAAATCCGACAAATTCGATGAAAAACAGGGGACTGGATATAGGAAAGGAAAGGGACAGGTTATAGGTAGTCAGGGTGAGAAAAAAGTACAATAGCATTATGGAATAATTGATAAGACAGGTATATAGATAGAGAAGTAATGATTACTCTGACCTGTTGATGGCTGGAGCAGCAAAGAAAGAGGAAGTGATGTCATAGACAGGGCCTTTTATGGGCACCATATCTTTTCTCTGATTGGTTGTTACTGTTTCTATGCTGCTGGAGTTTTCAGTAAAGAAAGATATGCAAATATGAAGCCTCCTGTCATGTGGTAAAATTCTACAAATATTTGTCAACTCTTCTCTCAGGACATCGTCTTTACTGATCCCTTAAGCTGCGCTGGCATTGTTTCTGTCACCACAATCTGGTCCCTATTGAACTGATGCCTGCCTTCCTTCTACACATCCCTGGTCACTAAAAGAGGGGAATAATCTATTTCGGATACTTAAAGAGCATCAAAAACAAACAAAAAAAACATGGTATAGACCAGGGGTAGACAAACGTTTAGTAGTACTGTGCCATAACAAGATTTTGAAGTCCCCTGGTATGTCGGTCTAATTTTTGTAATTGAGGTGTGTTACCTGTGAATGTGGACTGTGTATGGGGGCTGCTTGTGGAAGTGTGTGGATGGTATGTCACATAGTGTGTTTGGTGGTTTATGTATGGGACTCAGGCCCGGACTGGCCATCGGGCACACCGGGCAAATGCCCGGTGGGCCGCGGTGGCCAGGGGCCGAGGCCGGCAGGGAGATCACAGGATCTCCCCTGCCGGTCTTTGCAGGGCCGGCACTATCCGAGCGTCGGCCCCGCTGTAGTCCATGGCGGGCCGGTGGGGAGATCAAAGATCTCCCTCACCGGCCCACATACAGTATCCTGCGGCCGCCGGCTGGGGAGAGAGTGAGGGAGCCAGGAGAGGACCCGGCGGAGCTCCTACTTACAGCTCCGCCGGCTTCCTCTCGCGAGATTCGGACCGTTGCCATGGCAACGCTCCGGGTCTCGCGAGAGTGAACTCTAGCCTCACAGGCTAGAGTTCACTCACCACTAAGGCCACCAGGGATGGAAGCCAGCTGCAGGATCCCCCCTCCCAGGCATAAGGTAAGCAGGGAGGGGGGATATAGCCTTGCGCGCTCATAGGGAAGCCTGTGGTTGGACTTGGACCATTTTGTCGGCTCAGAGAGCATGTGCACTCTGAGCCGGTGAAGTGAGGAAGGAAATATATAATTATATTTATAAAATAAAAAATAAATAAAAAGGTAATGGAGGGAAGAGGGAGGTGTGAGAAAGCTTCCTCTTGCAGGTGTGATGCATGCAACAGAGAAGATTGTTGTAACTGTTGCCAGCATACAATGTACAGAATTGGCATTTTGCAGTCTGCAACAGAGTTCTTGGCTCTCAAAGTATAATTTGCCATGAGTGTAACTAGTCCCTGCAAACAAGTACAAATATCTTTCAGCTTTACAGACACCCCTAACACTCACAGCACACACACTCACACACACTGCACCCCTAACACTCACAGCACTCACACACACACTGCACCCCTAACACTCACAGCACTCACACTCACACACACTGCACCCCTAACACTCACAGCACACACACACACTCTGCACCCCTAACACTCACAGCACCCTCACTCACACACACACACACTGCACCCCTGACACTCACAGCACCCTCACTCACACACACACACACTGCACCCCTAACACTTACAACACACACACACTGCACCCCTGACGTGCACAGCACACACACACTGCACCCCTGACACTCACAACACACACACACTGCACCCCTGACACTCACAGCACCCTCACTAGCACACACATACACATACACACACACACTGCACCCCTGACACTCACAGCACCCTCACTCACACACACTGCACCCCTGACACTCACAGCACCCTCACACACACACACACTGCACCCCTGACACACACAGCACCCTCACTCACACACACTGCACCCCTGACACTCACAGCACCCTCACACACACACACACACACACTGAACCCCTGACACCCTCACGCAAACAGCACCCACTCACACACAGCACACACACACAGCACCCTTACCCACATAGCACCCTCACGCAAACACACACACACACACACACACTGCACCCTCTTGCACACACACTACACCCCTTACACACACACACACGGCACCCCTCTTGGACACAAACTACACCCCTTACACACACACTACACCCCTTACACACACACACACTGCACCCCTCTTGCACACAAACTACACCCCTTACACACACACTACACCCCTTACACACACTGCACCCCTCTTGCACACACACTACACCCCTTACACACACACACAGCACCCTCACACACACTGCACAATATGCTTTTGCTTGCATTTTTGTCTCCTGGTATCCCAACTATTGAGACACCAGAGACAAATGTCAAGCAAACACAGTGCAAGCATGTTATTGAATTTGCTTGCGCTGTGCAGAACAAATACAGGGTCATTTTCTCATGCCAGAGCTCTTCAGCAGAGCTCTGCGCATGGTCTACCCTGGAAGACCATTGAACCAACATGTTTACTTTGTGATGGGGCGTGCTTGTCATTGGTGATGACAAAACACACCTTATCTGGCCCGCCCCCTTTTTAGTGGGCCGCTGTAATTAAAAAATGCCCGGGCCGAATTTTCTTCCCAGTCCGGCCCTGATGGGACTGCTTGAGGTATTGCATGTGAGAGGCTGCTTTTTGGGTTGTGTGTGTTTATTATTGTCAGTGGTTTTGTGGGGTCTGTGTGTGTTTGTGCGTGGGATGTTTGCATTATTTGTATGAGGTGCAGGCTTGTTCTACAGCTCTGTGTATATCTAGCAGTGTGGGTGGCTTCCCAGGGTTCCAGTGGGGACTGGGCTGGCCAGGTACAGGTCAAGGGCAGGAACTGCGATAGCTTCTATGGGCTGCTCTACTCCAGTGTGGATTCCTGTTCACAAGTGTTGGATATCTAAGTGCTGCAATGCGTAAATTGAGGATTGCTCCTCACCACCTTTTTGCACTAGCAGATATCTCTTCACTTGGACTCCTGATAGGCCAGAGCCTATTGGCTCTAGCAGCTTTGAGTGCCTTGCAAAGGCACCTAGCGTGCCATGCTTGGCACACGTGCCGTAGGTTGCTGACCCCTGGTATGGCCTGTCGGTCCTGAAAGGGGAACTGAAACTCACCAGGTTTTTTATTATTATTATGTTTACCTATCCCTATAATAAATGTAGAAGTCCACACCTCGTCACCCTGTAACTGGACTCCTTCATCTTAGCACCTTGTCAAGCATTCTTATAAGCTATGTTACAAATTTCCATTTTAGAAAACCACAACATTTAAAATGGTGGGGAAAATGCCACCAATTTTGTGTCGGGAAAAAGTGGTTGAACATATTTAATAAATCTGTTGAGTGGCAGAAAAAATGGTGTATATTAAACTTTTTTTTAACAAATTTAACAAATCAGAAAATACTGATATTAGACGTATTAGACTTAAATATCCCCCAACGATCTGTAGATAATTTCAATGTTTTACTCAATAATGTTAATTGCAATATCAATTCCTCTTTAAATGGTTACAATAACTTTACAGAGTTCTTTTTTTGATGATGATGATGATGATGATGATGATGATGATAACAATGAACAGCAAAATGTTAACTGCAGGTGCTTTAAAAAAAAATCACTCAAATGGCTATAACTGATTTATTATAAAACGGATTTACCATAACACAGCATTTAAAACCTAGAGGTGGTATATTCTATCTCGCTCCTGCTTTAACTCCAACAGCACTGAGTTCATTTAGAGACACACATTGACACTTTGACAGTATGCTGTATCACTTTATTAATGGCGTCCAGTGGAATAGATGAGGGCGACTGATTGCATTGAAGTCTTGTTCCTCTAAATGTGTTTCTTCTCTCCTAACATATATATATGTGTCAGTCATTGACATAAAGTTATATAAATAGGGAGGACATTACAGCTCCACGCTATTAACCGTTTACATGACAGATGACTTGCAGAAATCATACAAGATGATTTAACTAAATTCTGGTAACAGAAAATAATTAAAAGTAATTAAAAGTTCAGAAAAAATAGCATTTAATATTCGTGTTTTGGAATAATCACTTCATCAGGACAGGAAAAAATGATTTTAAAAAAAATACAGTTTATTACATACAAATTAGTGAGACAGACAGACAGACATGAAAAAATCTAATTATATAAAATATTAATGTCTACCTAATTGTCTAACACACAATTCCATGCCCTAATTGGATGGTAGTTGCTAATTGGACTCGTACAGTAGTTTCATTCATGTTATGGGGCTTGTCAGGTACTCCCTACTCTGGAGGAGGCTCATTAGAGAAACTGAAATATTTGTATTTTATAGTTCTTAGATTAGTTTAGATATAAATTGTGGGTGGTTAATTAAATAGGCAATCTAAGTAGCAATAACCATAACAGATTGTTCTAGTGATCACAAGGCCAAGGGGTGAAAAACCGGGGAGTTGGTCTGGACTACCAAATATATTTCCATATTTGACCAAGAGGGTTGCTCTCACCTGAACATGCATACATTATAAACATGCTGCTGGGGCCAATTTATACATGTTTCAAACTATGTGAATAATTAAAAACGTTCTGGTTCGCTCTGAATGAACGTTTACTAGTTAGACAGTAGAACGAAGTGGTTGCTGGGAGTAAATTCCATGTTAATATATAAGGAGTGAAAAATGAACTATAATCTTGTGTGACAGCATTGCTTGGAAAGCGTTGATTAGAAAGACAGATAGCTGATGTCACTTGATCTTGTGTTTGATTCATTGTGGCAACCCAATCTATTTAATGAGAGGAAAGGATTGTTTATCTAGATCTGAATGGACTGAAGAGACAGAGGATTCCTATTGAGACTGTTTTATTTGTATTTGCAAATTGCTGGAAATTGCCTCTATATACATCAAACAAATGATGGCAAGAGAACTACTATTTTTGGACAGCATGTGTGGAAATAAAAAATTGCACTGAGAAAGAGAGAAAGTGAGAGACTGTATCAATGTAACATTTGCAATGGAAGCTATCAGAATATATGGTCTCCCAGTTGTAATTTGAAAATATATACCAAATATATACCAAATCTGTGTGCTATACAGGCATAACAACAAACTTTGATATGATGCATGTTTTAATTATGTAAAGAATCAAACAATATCCACCTATTGTAGATAATAAACAAATAGTTTAAAAAAAAAAAAAAAAAAAACATGACTACATTATACAAGAAATAAAGACTAGTAATAAATAATAAAGACTAAATACAGGGTGGGCCAAAATTAAGAGTAGGGTTTGAGGAGTCTATAACTTTATTTTTTTATTTTTTTTATTAATGAACCAATTTTAATGGTATTACATCCAATGAATGCTTAACATATGGAGATTTGTTTGACTAGGTACGCAAGATGACATGTTTTAAATAACTTCCATTTGCCACCTTGCAAAGTCAGGCTCTTTTGAGTGCATTGCTCATAATATTAGTTAATGTTTGAAGGTCTAACGCTCGGATTTCTCTTCGATAACTACCTGCGAGAATCCTCAATTTTTCTGTACCCCAGAAACCACAGTTGATGACTAATTTCATTGTTTTCACTGGCTAATTCGTTTTTCCTTCGTAAAATTACCAAGGATGAATATGTACCTGCAACAACAAAACAAATGGAACTACTAACAGATACGTTATTAACCTGTCAAATCCTACTCTGCATTTTGACCCACCATGTATAACTTTGGATAACCAGCGAAATGGGTAAACCTAGTTGATTCAAGGTAGATGGACTAACCCCCAGATAATTACAGGGAAGTGATTTAGATTGGTTTTATATAGACACCATGTGGTTTCTGTATGGATTATATGAGTAAGAAGGAATTTCGCCTATGGATATGTTTCATCTAATAACCTCCAGTGAGAGTTCTATAACTCTTTATTCACTAAATCCCATATTGATTTGGAATCAGTCTCCTACTTAATTTCTTTATTTTAGCCTTAGAGACATATGGGGGTAATTACCAGAGGGAGAAGCATTTTGGAGGGCAGCAAAATATGTCTTCACTTTTGTGGGGAGAAATCCCTGCACCAGCCCTGCATTGATCTATGTCACAGCCAATTAGAATTACACTAGGCCACATTCCCTGTGACATCACTGATAACATCACAGGCAGACACCAAGTCCACGAGAGAGAGATTCTGCATTTTTTCCATAAGTGATCATACACAGAGGTGGCACTACCTTCAGACAGCACAGGAGGCCGTCTAAGGGCACAGCAGCAGGGGTGGGGTGGGGGGGCTGTTTACAAGCCAGCACACCCATATCATACACAGCCAACACAGTCATCACACACCAGACATATCACACACAGCCAACACAAGGGACATACACCCAACACACATCAGACCTATCACACACAGCCATCACACCTTTCATACACAGCCAACACACATGAAACCTTTCAGAGCCACAAACCACACATATTACACATAGTCATCAAATATATCACAGTCAACAAGCACATATCACACACTACCAACATAGATGACATATATATTTATATCAAACACATCCATCACATATTACATCACGTCATCTTATTGTGAGGTTTATTACAGTGGTGCTCTGTGACATTTATGTTTATGGCTGTGGAGCTGTGTTACAATACTATGCACATTACTGTAAGTTTTATCGCTGAGGAGCTCTGTGATAAACCAGTACACACTGCACATTACTGTGAGGTTTTTTTTGTTTGTTTTTTTGTTGTTGTGCTCTGTGATGCACTCATACACACTGTACATTATGGTGAGTTTTAATGCCAAGGATGTCAAGGTATATAAGGAAAACCCAGAGCTCCAAAGCAATG
The DNA here is from genome assembly GCF_036172605.1 of Pelobates fuscus. Classification (NCBI taxonomy): domain Eukaryota; kingdom Metazoa; phylum Chordata; class Amphibia; order Anura; family Pelobatidae; genus Pelobates; species Pelobates fuscus. The sequence continues at coordinate 415,114,064 of NC_086318.1, forward strand.
CAATTCACAGTATTGTGTGTTATTGAAGATGGTCAGGAAGTTCAGGAACCTCCAAAGCAGTACTATTTGTGTTTATATGTTGCACCTCTGTATACATGTAGGGGGCGGCAAAATGCATCTTTGCCTGAGTCAAAATATCTTTGAACCAGTCCTGATCACACACATTGCTGGTGTGATCAGTACAGTTGTCTACGTGAAGACCATGGCTCGGATCAGCATATAATCACTGCTGGGAGACAATAGATCATATTTACCTGCCTGGGAGACAGAGCATGGTCAGAGTTGTCAATACCTGCCTGGGAGATGGAAGCATGGTCAGAGGGGTCGATACCTGCCTGGAAGATAGAAGCATGGTCAGAGGGGTTAATAACTGCCTGGGAGATAGAAGCATGGTCAGAGGGATCAATACGTGCCTGGGAGGACAAGCCCTTCGGGAGGCCAGCCCAGCTGGGGTTGCTGTAGCTGCTGGCTTGGACCCCAGTCTCAGTAGATCTCTCTGCTGGCAGACCTAAATCTCCAGTGGCATTTCGTCACATCTTGTGGCCTTGGAAGAAGCTAGATGGTCAGAAGTCCTTCCGGAGGCCTGCACAGCTGGGATAGCCTTAGCTGCTGGCTTCACCCCCGGTCTTTGCTGGTAGACATACATCCCTGGGAGCATCTCGTCACACCACTGCAGTGACACAGAATTCCTGGGGGTACATCAGTATCACAACAGTCCCAGTTACATCATATTATATAACAGTATTCTATTTTTTTTGTTTTTTACAAACAGAGCTATAATTGTGCACCACTCTTTTCAGATCTATTGTCTGCTGCCTTTGCAAGCCCTCCTCTTCTAACCCCGCCCAGACTTTCTGTGGCTGTCCAATCACAGACTTCCCAATGCAGCTCAATGAGAAGTCTTTGCAAGGCAGGTGCTCTAGGCAATTGCTGCCTCTTGAGTTTAGCTCCACTGAGCTAACCAAACCAGGAAGTAACGGGACCTCTGGTCTGCTGGAAAACCCAGGGAGGTGTAACTGGGTTAATTTATAAAAGTGCCAATTTCTATTGAAATCTGCACTATTTCCAAAATGAAAAAATAGGACATACTCTTCTCACATAAAGCTTTTCAGCAAGTGCTTTGGTGGTCTGGAGTGTCCCTCTCGATATGAACACTGATAAAATACTCCCACATTAGACCTATTCCACTATCCATTACAATTACTTTAAAAAAAAAAAAAAAAAACAAAGAACAAAACCTGCAAGAAAGAATAAAAATATGTGCTTATTTTATTTATTAAATCGGGTTTGACACTTTGGAAGCATTGAGAGTGCGATACTTTAATAATACACACCACATGCATTTATCTAAGTTGTCCATGTCAGGAGCCAGATATTGCATGTAATTTGCTCTAACATCATATATTCCTCTGGTAGGGGCAGATATTAAGTATCCTGATCCTGCAGCAGTAATTAACCCAGTTTACCCACAGTGGTAGCGCACGGCATGTTGGGCATGTGACATGCTGTGATGTAATTCCAGTAAAATACAAGTTTAGCAGGCTAAGATTGCCACAAGGCATATGTATGTATATGTGTTTGTAGTATCAGTTAGTTAATTACACGTAGCTAAGATACTGTTATCACTGTACTGACCAGGTGCAGGAATGTAAGAACTGGAATTACGCGTCCCTCTCCTTTGTATCAGATGAGCCACGTGGTTAGACCGGATGGATGAGTTTAGACTCTATTTATTAAATAGGTTAAGGGTATGTGTGGGTGTAGTTAATTGTGGGAGGAGCTACAGTGCTATATAAGGAATGTACTCTATGTATTCAGTACTCAGACTTTGCTGTATTTTGGTGACGCTAGTCCCTCTGAGTCCCGATCGGTGATCCAATAAAGAATCTCTTCCTTCCTGAAGAAACCTGTGTCCATCTCTCTGTGCTTGGCTTCCGTCAGTTTCTCCGGTATCATTTGGTGCATTGGCCGGGAAGCTCATCGTTCAACGGTAGCTGAGAGGCAGAGGCGTGAGACGGTCTATCTTTGCCCACGTTCTCTACGGCTGCACCCCTGAACTTCTGCGTGGACCTCCCTTCGTCTCGGCGCCACTGGTCTGTTGTCCAGGAGATCATCGGCCTCTACGTGAGAAGTGCTGGGGTGTCCCCGTCGATGAGTGTGAACTCAGGTTCAGGAACGAGGAGGTAAGACAACTGCTGTTTTAGACGGCAGGACCCACTAGGGGTATACCGATTGTGCGGTAGGCCCAAAGGGGTTTTGAATCTGTGTATCTGCCCCCTCTGTCGGAGGGAAGGAGCGAAGGCGCACCGCTCGATCGAACGCTCTTTAGTCAGACCGTTTGATTTGGTTAGTCAGGCGGGGTCCTGGTGTAAATAGCCCTAGCCGGACACCGGTGTCTTGTCTAGACTAGCGTTCTAGGGTGTATATTACGTTCGCTAGGTCGGAGGGACCGGGAGACTAAGCGGCGCCTGTGTAAATTCGGTTCGCTAGTTCTCATCCTATCTGGGCTAAGTGGGAAGGCGTGTAAATTTGGAACCCACTAGACTTTTGATAGTGCGACTAAGAGGCGCCTGTGTAAATTCGGTTCTCTAGCTCGCTATATATGTGGTGATTGGGCAGTGTGGCTAACCAAAACGGGTGTATATAGTTTTAGGTAGTCCATTCAAGGTACTGGCCAATAGTTTAGTTGGGAATTGTAAATGTGTTAACGATTGTTTTAGTAAAGTGTATATCTTGTTAGATAGCGCGAGCTCAGCCGTCTAGCGAGAGTGTTAATAGTGTGTTGCTGTATTATAGTGCACGGTACCATAACCCTGTATATTTACTGACATTATATAATAAGTACTAATCATTGTCGTCCATTGCATGTTTAACACCATAACCACTAATAATTGTATTGTGACCTTAACTTGTGCTTTGACCTATGCTAACCGTACTGTAACCGCTATTTGTAAAAGACGATGTTACTGGGGTGTGTTATAGACGGGTAATTCGTATATAGAGAATTATAGCGTGGGTGACTGTATAGTTACGCCAAAGGGCATAATATTGATTATATAGTGACTGGTGTAACAGCTGTGTGTGTACGGGAATTCCCTGAGTGTTTATTGTTATTGTGTACGTTTCACTTGGTAACCGTACCACGTGGTGCTGTTGCCAGAGGAAACGGGTGTGACTGTTGAATAGTACGCGTGTATAGTATTCGTTGTCGACGACGTTCCATTGTTAAGTATGGGTGCGTCGCAGTCAACGATTCCGGATCCCTTAGGATGTATGGTTAAGAATTTTAAAAAGGGATTCAAAGTTTGTGATTTTGGGGTAAAGATGTCTCCTGTACGTTTGGTCACTTTGTGTACTAGGGAGTGGCCTACTTTGGTTGCGGCATGGCCGCCACGTGGCAGTTTGGATCCAACTCTGGTACAGCGCTTACACGTGGCTGTATCGGGTAGGCCTGAACTTTACGGCCAGTTTCCTTATATTGACTGTTGGAGACAGGCCGTAAATGACTCGCCAAAATGGCTCCAGACATGCCACGAGGAGCAGTGTCGCCTCATGGTAGCTAGGACTTGCTCGTCCACTAGGACTGGTGTTAGGCCCATTTTGGACACGCCCCCTGAGTCCGAGATCCCTTTGCCGCCCCCTTACTTTCCGTTAAGAAGAAGTGACGCAAACGCAGGAAGTCCTGCACCCCTCCCCTCATTACCCTCATCCACTTCCGCTTCCTCCTCCAGTACAGGATCCACCCCCCCTCGTACTAAATCTCCCCTTCCGGAACCAGAATCCACCCCCATTAGAAACGAATATCCTGATTTGGCGCCACTTCAGACTTCCGGTCAAGCTTCATCTAGCTCGGCTCGAAGTGTTTTATTTACGACCTTTTCCCAAAACCGACCTCCCACATCCCCATACCCTATCTCTCCCCGACCGGAACCCATGACTGACGCCTCTCTACGTAGCCCCATCCAAACCCGACAGTTGACTGGTGCCCAACAATTAAAGCACTATCAGATGCCTCTTCGTCTGAATCCCGGGTCAGCTTATATCGATGCCGCAGGTCAAATGGCACACGCTGACCCAGTCTTCGTATATGTCCCATTTACCACAACCGATCTTTTAAACTGGAAGACCCATAATTCCTCGTATACTGAGAAACCACAAGCTATGACTGATCTGTTCACCTCAATAGTACAGACGCATAATCCGACATGGGCTGATTGCCAGCAGTTACTAATGACTTTATTTAACAATGAGGAAAGGACAAGAATAAATCAAGCAGCCATTAAAGCATTAGAGGATAGAGCCCGTGCTTTGAACCAAGCCAATCCAGCAGCATGGGCCGCGACACACTATCCCAACACCGATCCCGATTGGAACGTAAATGGTGCTGATATGGTTCAACTCAGAGCCTATAGAGACGCTATAATTGCTGGCATGAAAGCCGGAGGAAAGAAAGCCATTAACATGTCGAAGACAGTTGAGGTGATCCAGAAAAGCGATGAAGCGCCCAGTGTCTTTTATGACCGATTATTGGAGGCATACCGCTTGTATACCCCCTTTAATCCGGAAGACGCAGACAATTCCCGAATGGTTAACTCCGCCTTTGTCAGCCAAGCATACGGAGATATTAAGCGCAAGCTACAAAAGTTAGAAGGGTTTGCAGGTATGTCCATCACCCAACTAATGGAGGTAGCAAATAAGGTCTATATGAACAGGGATACAGAAAGTAAGAAAGAGGAAGAGCGCAAGATGCGTAAAAAGGCTGATATGCTAGCGGTAGCGATCGCAGGCGTAGATAAACGGGGCCCAGATAGAGGCAATAATAGATGGAGTAGGGAGCCTTTGAGTAGGGATCAATGCGCGTATTGCAAGGAAGAAGGGCATTGGAGGAACGAATGTCCGCAAAGAGAGCAGTACGAGAGAGACCAACCCAGGGCAGGCTACGGAAACTTTAGAGGTAGAGCGAGAGGTAGAGGAGGCCCCGGAGGGAGTAATGGTTATAGAGGGAGTAATGGGAACAGAGGAAGTGTTAGGGAAGACAGGTATATTCCAGCAGCGCAAAGGTCCCGCGATAGAGAAGGTAGGGACTTTGTAGGATTGGCTGACACTGTCATGGAGGACTATTGATACCGACCGGGCTCCATCCCCCTTGGTCGAGCGGAGCCTATGGTCGATGTATCAATAGGGGGGAAAAGGAGTGCGTTCATGATCGACACTGGTGCTGAACATTCAGTGGTGACTAATCTAGTTGCTCCTCCATCTGGAAGGACTATTACTGTGATAGGAGCAACTGGAAGAAGTGCTGAAAAACCGGTTCTTAAAAGTCGACTCTGTACATTGGGAGGCCACGTAGTAAAACACCAATTCCTTTATATGCCTGAATGTCCAGTCCAATTGCTGGGACGTGATATGCTATCAAAATTACAAGCGCAGATTACGTTCCTACCAAATGGAACAACATCCTTAAAGTTTAATGGACCTTCAGGTATTATGACTTTATCCGTACCAAAGGAAGAAGAGTGGCGACTTTATACAGTGTTGACTAGCCAAAACCCTAGGAGTGATGAGACATTGTTTAACATACCAGGAGTTTGGGCAGAGAACAACCCACCAGGACTGGCCCGCAATATTCCACCAATAAAAATTGAACTGAAACATGGGGTTTATCCAGTGAGCCTAAGACAATATCACATTCCGCAGAAGGCTAAGAAGAACATCCAATCCTATCTGGATAAGTTCATACGGTATGGTATCCTAAAATTCTGTACTTCCCCCTGGAACACCCCATTGCTGCCTGTTCAAAAGCCCGGTACAGATGAGTATCGACCTGTACAGGACTTAAGAGCAGTCAATGATGCGGTTGTTAGCATACATCCAGTTGTACCCAATCCATATAACCTGCTTGCTTTAATTCCGGGCGGGGCTACTTACTTCACAGTCTTAGATCTCAAAGATGCCTTCTTTTGCCTCCGAATTGCCGCAGAAAGCCAATGTATTTTCGCTTTCCAATGGGAGAACGCTGTAACGGGCTCAAAACGCCAAATGACTTGGACAAGACTGCCCCAAGGGTTTAAAAATTCACCTACCCTATTTGGTTCAGCTCTAAGTCAAGATCTACTGGATTTCGAGTCTATCCCAGGAGAATGTGTATTGTTACAATATGTAGATGACTTGTTGATAGCAGCAGTTACAAAAGAAAAATGTCAGCAAGCAACGCACGATCTACTACATATTCTCTGGAAGGCAGGATACAAGGTGTCCAGGAAGAAGGCTCAGTTGTGTTTGCCAACTGTCAAGTATCTGGGATTCCATATCTCTGAAGGTCAAAGGATTATGGGGCCAGAGAGAAAAGAAGCTGTCTGCCAAATACCAATACCCAAGAATAGAAGACAAGTGCGAGAATTCTTGGGGGCAGCAGGCTTCTGTAGGATATGGATTCCCAGCTATGCGATACTGGCAAAACCTCTGTACGCAGCCATCAAAGGTACAGAGCACGACCCCTTCTTATGGACCCAAGAACAGCAAACGGCATTTGAAGATGTGAAGAAGGCTTTGATGAGTGCCCCAGCATTAGGTCTACCTGATCACACACGACCATTCTACTTATATGTACACGAGCAAAGAAGAATGGCTGTGGGAGTATTGACACAGTACTTGGGATCATGGCAAAGACCTGTTGCCTACATGTCTAAGCAACTGGATGCAGTGGCCAGCGGACTTCCACCTTGTCTAAGAGCCGTAGCTGCAGCCGCCCTGCTAGTAGCTGAAGCCGATAAACTCACTCTGGGTCAAGAACTTTATGTACGAGTCCCACATGCAGTACAGACGTTGTTGGATTACAAAGGAAATCATTGGTTTAGTAACAGCCGTATGACCAAGTATCAAGCAATGTTGTGTGAAAACCCAAGAGTGCATTTAGAGACTGTAAACACCTTAAATCCAGCTACCCTTTTGCCGCAACCTACTGAAAGTCAACATGATTGTTTGGAAGTAATGGATGAAGTATTTTCAAGTAGACCAGATCTTCGTGATTTTCCCATCCAGAACCCCGATGTTCAATATTACACCGACGGCAGTAGTTATGTGAAAGAAGGGATCCGCTATGCAGGATATGCAGTGACAACAATAGACAAGGTGATAGAAGCTCGGCCACTGGCGAAAGGAACATCAGCACAAAAGGCAGAATTAATAGCACTAACACGAGCGTTACAATTGGCTGAAGGTTTAAGAGTAAATATCTATACGGACTCTAAGTATGCGTTTTTAACCACTCATGCCCACGGAGCTTTGTATAAAGAAAGAGGACTACTGAATTCAGAAGGCAAAGAAATCAAGTACGCAGCTGAAATCCTACAACTATTGGAAGCAGTGTGGGAGCCGAAAGAAGTCGGTATCATACATTGTCGAGCGCATCTGAGAGGAGATGGTGATGTAACCAAGGGAAATCGGATGGCAGATAGTGCAGCTAAGCGTGCTGCTGAATCAGGAAGACAGGAGTATGTGGGGCATATAGCTGCTCTTATACCAACTCCACTGTCCCAATGGACTCCAGTTTATACAGCTCAGGAAGAGGAGTGGTTAAAGACTGAACCGGGAAAGTATTTGGAGAACAAGTGGTATCAGCTAGAAGATGGAAGAATAGTCATACCAGCATCACTAGCGGTAGAAATTGTCCAAAATTATCACAACGGGACACATTCTGGGAGAGACAGTACTGAAGAATCTCTCAGGAAACATTTCTACATACCAAGATTGTCCAACTTGACTCAGGCCATTGTACGCAGATGTGTAACGTGTGCTAAGAATAATGCAAGACAAGGACCAGTAAAGCCACCAGGAGTCCAGTTTATGGGGGGACTCCCCATGTCCGATCTACAAATAGACTTTACAGTAATGCCTAAATCGGGTGGACATCGTTACCTGTTGGTAATTGTGTGCACCTATTCAGGCTGGGTAGAAGCATGTCCTACTCGTACAGAGAAAGCAGGAGAAGTTGTAAGATTCCTGCTACGAGAAATAATACCCCGATATGGACTACCCTGTTCTATAGGATCGGACAATGGTCCAGCTTTTGTTCATCAGTGCCTACAACAACTGACTCATATGCTTGGTATAAAGTGGAGGCTTCATACTGCATATAGACCCCAGAGTTCTGGTAAGGTAGAGAGAATGAATAGAACTATAAAGAACCAGTTGGCTAAAATGTGTCAGGAAACCCAACTTAAGTGGAACGTTCTCTTACCCATAGCTTTATTGCGAATCCGCAGTACCCCTACCAGAAGGATGGGCCTCTCTCCTTTTGAAATCATGTATGGGCGACCACCTCCCGTACTTGGTAACTTAAGGGGGGACTTGAGTCAGTTGGGAGAAGGAATTACCCGGCAGCAGGTTGTAGAGTTGGGTAAGACTATGGAGGAGGTACAGAAATGGGTACAAGATAGATTACCTGTGAATATTTATCCCCCTGTTCATAGTTATCATCCAGGAGACCAAGTGTGGATTAAAGAGTGGAATAATGTACCGTTAGGGCCCAAGTGGAGAGGTCCTTATGTTGTTCTTTTGTCTACCCCTACAGCGATAAAAGTAGCCGAAGTAACTCCGTGGATACATCACTCCAGGGTTAAACCAGCAGCAGTCGATTCTTGGCAAATTACAGCAGATCCAGAGAATCCCTGCAAGATCCGGTTGAAACGCACTACTCAGTCGGAGTAACGAGGAATTATTGTGGATTACAAATTTTATTGTTACAGGTGTGAGTGAGAAGGCCATAATAAAGCCTGTCCGCTTACCAACACATAGTGTATAAGCCAGGAAAGTCTCGAAGGGACACCTGTGAAGACGAGCAGAACTCCATTCCCTGCAGCCCTCACATCCTGGAAGCTGAGGTTCCATCGCACGGACGAAGACTGAGGATGACGGCGAAAGATGTGCTTTTGATTGTGTTTATTTATATGTGTTTTTATATTCAGGAAGGTAGAGGTACCGACACTCCTAGCTGTGAGGTATGCATTAAGACTACGAGAACAGGTAACCATATTTCCCAAACCCTAATTTGGCATTCACAATACGAATGTAAAGGAGAGGTATCAAGATGTAGATACCTAAATATAGACTATAGTGTGTGCCATTTAGGAGTAGGAGAACCTAAGTGCTTCAGTCCAGAGTATCAACCTCGTACAATTTGGTTGACTCTCAGGAATGGAGATCCTCAGGGGACCCTAATTAATAAGACGGTGTTAGAATCCGTACATTCTTCGGGTGTTCTGCTATTTGATGCATGTAAGGCGATATCAAGTGGTAGAAAACCGTGGAATGTATGTGGGGATCTTAGATGGGAGAGGACGTATGGGTCTAATGATAAATATATTTGTCCCAGTAGTAAAAATAAATATGTGAGTCCTAGATGCCCAAATAAAGACTATAACTTTTGTCCATATTGGTCTTGTGTGGGGTGGGCGACTTGGGGACAGACAGTAGATAAAGACATGATAGTGACTAAGTTGCCGACTAGCCCTTATTGTAAGTCTATGGAATGCAACCCAGTCCATATACTTATTAATAACCCCGACAAGTTCCTAGATAAGTATGGAAATTTATTTGGGTTTCAGATATACGGGACGGGTTTAGATCCTGGGACATTATTGTTTATAGGAATAGAGACTGATACGGTATCCTCCCAGACTCATCAAGTATACCATTCCTTTTATGAAGAGATGAGTATAGATAATAAGATCCCCCATAACGCTAAAAACCTGTTCATTGACCTAGCTGAAAGTATTGCCGGTAGTCTTAATGTTACCAACTGCTATGTGTGTGGAGGTACTAACATGGGAGACCAATGGCCTTGGGAAGCAAAGGAGGTAATGTCCGGTTCTGAGGCAGTTGACCAACTAATATCTACACAAGCCGATTATCATTTGAGTGTTAGAGGTAAATCTGAGTGGAGATTAAAGACCTCCATCATAGGTTATGTTTGCATAGCAAGGAAAGGAATAATGTATAATATTTCTGTAGGAGAATTAACTTGTCTAGGGCAAAAAGCTTATGATGATGATACTAAAAATACAACTTGGTGGTCGGCTTCAAATGTCTCAGAACCATCTAACCCGTTTGCTAGATATGCCAGTTTAAAGGATGTGTGGTTTGATTTATCCATCACATCTACCTGGAGAGCCCCAGCAAATTTGTACTGGATCTGTGGTAAGAAAGCCTATTCGGAGTTGCCACAGGACTGGGAAGGGGCATGTGTGTTGGGTATGCTCAAACCATCCTTCTTCTTGTTACCGATTGAAACAGGTGAGACTTTAGGTGTTAAAGTGTATGATGTGAATCATAGGAAGAAAAGGGGACCCTTAGAGATAGGCACCTGGGAAGATAATGAATGGCCTCCCCAGCGTATCATAGATTATTATGGGCCAGCCACGTGGGCAGAAGATGGTACCTTTGGTTATAGAACCCCAATTTATATGCTCAACCGTATTATAAGATTACAGGCGGTGGTTGAGATTATTACTAATGAGACCTCACAAGCACTCAATCTTCTAGCGAAGCATAATACCAGGATGAGGACAGCAGTGTACCAAAATAGATTAGCCTTGGATTACCTTTTGGCAGTAGAGGGAGGTGTATGTGGGAAGTTTAACCTGAGCAATTGCTGTCTTCAAATAGATGACGAAGGGCAAGCAATAGCTGAGCTTACTAGCCATATGGTTAAACTAGTGCATGTGCCTACTCAGGTATGGAAAGGGTACAATCCAAGTAGTTGGTTTGGTAGCTGGTATGAGTGGTTTGGAGGGCTTAAGGCAGTGGTAGGTGGAGTCCTACTGATTTTACTGTTGTGTCTACTCCTACCGTGTCTTATACCCTTAGTAGTTAGGTCTGTGCAAAGCCTGATAGGAAGTATAGCAGAGAGGAAGGCTGCTGCACAGATAATGGCGATATATAAGTATAAGGCTCTAGATCAAGGAGAACCAATGCAGGAAGATGAGTGTTAAAAGATTCACATCATAAGATAAGTCTGGTCTGGTTCATGGTAACCTGAGGTATATGCAAACCAAGGTTAAGTGATGCCTCAAGTAATTGTGAAATATCAGAGGCATCAAAGGGGGGAATGTGATGTAATTCCAGTAAAATACAAGTTTAGCAGGCTAAGATTGCCACAAGGCATATGTATGTATATGTGTTTGTAGTATCAGTTAGTTAATTACACGTAGCTAAGATACTGTTATCACTGTACTGACCAGGTGCAGGAATGTAAGAACTGGAATTACGCGTCCCTCTCCTTTGTATCAGATGAGCCACGTGGTTAGACCGGATGGATGAGTTTAGACTCTATTTATTAAATAGGTTAAGGGTATGTGTGGGTGTAGTTAATTGTGGGAGGAGCTACAGTGCTATATAAGGAATGTACTCTATGTATTCAGTACTCAGACTTTGCTGTATTTTGGTGACGCTAGTCCCTCTGAGTCCCGATCGGTGATCCAATAAAGAATCTCTTCCTTCCTGAAGAAACCTGTGTCCATCTCTCTGTGCTTGGCTTCCGTCAGTTTCTCCGGTATCAATGCTAGACACATTTTCTGTTGTCAAGAGGTTACATTGGAAATCCCGTCATCCTACTGTAATAGTCACCGTTCTACATACTCCAACAGAACTAGACTACTCTATATTGATCCATCGCTAACAGAAAATTAAAAGAACAATAACCATTGCAGCTTCTCGATCTCCAGAGTTGTTAGCAAAGGTGGGCAGTGGCGCCCAATTGGACCCCAGGTAAAAAGTCAAACCGTTCAAAAACGACAGTGTTCCTTTAAAGATCTCAGCTCCATGTGCAGATGTTGCTCTATCTAAAAATAAATTAACTCAGATTCAGTATCCACGCCAACAGAAACCATTCCACTTAAACCCCCGATTTACTTAGCTGCAGATCCATCTTGTTACAGTGTTATTTACATAAACCTCACAATTAACTCTCCGAGCACCAGAAACACACTGTTATGCAATACTCACTATTAACTCATCCAAGTCAAGGGCCATGCCCAATCACACTGCATTCCATAAACTAATACATTCATCTCCAAAACACACATTTATTTACATAACCCCCGTATTAACCCAACCAACTCCATACTGCTTTATATTACCCCACATTAACTTAAGTTTATCTCCAGCAGACATTTTCACATAAACTCCCAGAGCACACTCAACTCCAGGTCCATCCGCAATGGAGAGTAAGACACTAGCGGATTTACTCCAATTACAATATATTTTATTTTAAACTGATATATTTATATGAAATTACAAAATGCTGTACGTGCCTCCATTTATTTGCGAAGGTGCCCTAACTTGATTTCACTGTACAGGAATTAGACTTTTGACTGTGCTCAGCAATCTGTCAACGTTTTCTTCATACTTCTAGTTGGACAGCAGCAACGTGGCCACCAGTTTCAATTACAGCACGGTTTAATTAACTTTTCCCCCTTATAAAGGTGGTGTGTGTTTCTGCATTTGCAACTAGTAACTCCCTTCCACTATGCTGGCTTTCTCCCAACCCCCTAACCCTTGTGTGTCTCTGCACAACCTGCCCACCATGTATGTGTCTCCTCACTGGCACCTATCGGAGACCTAGAATGGAAGAGTTAGGAGATTCTGTACATTCAAGATAAAACTTTGTAGGCTGTTTCTTGAATCTTCACTGAGACTGAGGGAGTGTTTCGATAAACTCATTTTCCACCCCACCTCCACGATCATAAACTCTCACACCTCCTCCCATTTACTTGTGAATCCCAGGGGGTAAACTATGTCTATTGTGTATGAGCTGAAGATATATTGTGGAAATTGCATGCCTCGATTGGAACTCTGCCACACATCAGAGCTTGTTTGAGATCTGGCCGAATAGGAACAATGATTTAATATAATACCAGACTTGAAGATGCGTCCTAATTGTTGCAATCACCACACATCCATAGTCAGGTCGCATGAACGAATGTCACAGGGTTTGTTGTCTTCCCTGCACGTGTTCGTCCAGTTACAAATGTATTTCTTCACTCTATAATATACCCAAATTAGAAAGAAATAACATGTCCAATTACTGTATGAAGGCATCATTACTAATAAATAAATAAAGTCGGGCTTTTTGATAGCAGGTCTGCAAGCTGCCAAACCTCCTTGCTCACTATTGTGTACCCAGTAAAAATTGCTGTGGGAAGTAATGTGCTAATATGTTTTTTTCTTTACAGCCCTGTGCAGTCTTATTCCAGTGTGAATATTCTAAGCACAGTAACTCCCATTACCCTCAGTCAGCTGGTTTTAATAAGCATGGGTACACCAGCATGCAAACCTGTCAGTTTCTGTGCCCTTGTTACAGTTGTATAGTACCTTGAATTCTGTTTGATTTACAGTAATTAATTGATTATTCCAGGAAAACAAAATCACATTGATTTGTGCTGGTGGGATTTAAACGCCACATAATCTTCAATCTAACACAGATTTTTTTTCCTTCTTACCAGCCTTTTATCATAATAAATATTTGAATATATGCATTAGGCAATCACAGCCGAACAGTCCCTTGGCTTACCTTTTTAATATTATAATAATAATCATATAATAATAATAATGATGATAAAAATAATAATATAGTACTCTTATAATTATTGTTCATTATAGCAAAGCATATTAAATTGCATTGATCTGCTTTGTGTTTTTTTGGTTTTTATTGATTTAACAAACTTTAATTTAGGAAATGAAATAAAGTTGCCTTTCGCAGATTAACATTTATCTCAATTTAATTAACCAATTACTTGCATGCTGTCTTTTTTTTTTCCGGTATCAGCCAGACACTGTATTACAGCAATGATTTCCAAACTGATGCAACATATGTCTGCGGATTTGTTTTTGAATAATAAACACATAGTTTCATTCTCAATCCTTTCTGTGATTAAGCCCAGGGCTGCCGGAGAGGGACCATGGCAACAGTAAGTCCTATTGAATAGTCCCGGACTTGCTTCCAGAAGGCTAGAAGTGAACTTGAAGTTGCTCCGCAATTAGCTTCTCCGAGCTATTCATATCTTTAGGATGCGGCTAAATGCAATGAACGAATAACACATGAGACGTCGCCAATAATGCAGGCTACACAAGCAATCAACGAGGATGCCCATCACGCTGGAGAGGTGATGCATGTCTGGAGCTGATATAAGTGGCTGGTGATGGCTTTATACAGAAAGAACAGCAATAGCAGAGCACACACACACACACACTGCAAGCAGCTGCACTGCATCATCTGTCATATATCCCTCTTTCTCCCTCCCTCCCTTCACCGTCTCTCTTGCACAGTCTCGCTCAGATGCATTTTTAAGCTGAGGATCTCTGGTCCAGCCACAGCGTCTTCACTGCATTCCTATGGGACAGTTACAATGACTACATCCCCTGATCTGCTGGTGCCAGTGGAGGCCAAGGTTCTACTGAGCACATGGAACCAGTCCAGGGGCCTGTCCGGGACTCTGTACCCATTCAACGTGATGAGTAGCTCAAGAAACACTAACAGCACCAGTGCTCCCATGGAGAAGGAGAAGGATATAAGCATGATAGTGATCCAGTTCATTTATGCCATTGTGTGCCTCATTGGACTAATCGGGAATTCCATGGTGATTTTTGTCATTCTAAGATATGCCAAAATGAAAACTGCCACCAATATTTACATCTTGAACTTGGCTATTGCAGATGAGCTCTTTATGTTGAGTGTCCCTTTCCTGGCTGCTTCTGCAGCGTTGCAGCACTGGCCATTTGGCTCAGGGATGTGCCGCACAGTCCTTAGTGTGGATGGCATTAACATGTTCACCAGTGTGTTTTGCCTGACAGTCCTAAGTGTGGACAGGTACGTGGCCGTGGTCCACCCTCTCCGGGCTGCCAGATATAGGCGACCAACTGTGGCCAAGATGATTAACATTTGCGTGTGGATTGTATCTCTTCTGGTCATTTCCCCAATTCTAATATTTGCAGACACAGATTCCTCTAATGGGGTTGTAGTGTGCAATCTTCTGTGGCCACAGCCCTCATGGTCTACCGTGTTTGTCATTTACACCTTTCTTCTAGGCTTCTTCCTGCCCGTGATTGCTATCTGTCTATGCTACATCCTTATCATAGTTAAAATGAGAGCAGTGGCACTGAAGGCAGGCTGGCAACAGAGGAAAAAGTCAGAGAAAAAGATTACTCGCATGGTGCTGATGGTAGTTACTGTCTTTGTTATCTGTTGGATGCCCTTCTATATTGTTCAGCTCCTCAACCTTTTCCTACCCCACATGGACGCAACCATAAACCACATTTCACTTATTCTCAGTTACGCCAACAGTTGTGCCAACCCAATTCTCTATGGCTTCTTCTCAGATAACTTTAAGAGATCTTTCCAGAGAATTGTCTGTTTTCGTTGGCTTGAGAATGGTACAGATGAACCTGTGGATTATTATGCTACAGCCCTGAAGAGTAGAGTGTGTAATAACCACCCATTGGACTTCCAGCAAGAGCCTCTCCAGTCTGACCCTTGCTACAAACATGGGACAATTACAAGGACCACCACACTATAACAGACCAGAAGATGCCTTGTTAACAACTTGCTGCTAGTCACACATGTTACTGTTCTACCAGAGGGTTTACATGTATGTGGACATGTTCTGATTAGATGTCCTCTTTGTATTTGTAGTGGAAATGAGTGTGCTTAATAAACCATAAAGTCCAATCTAAAAGAGCAGTTTGTTATTAATAGTCAGATTAAGTCTGCATTAGGTAGACCGGAAATTAAAATTATACTAAAATATTCTCTAAATTCACTGGTGTCACCAGAGTTTTTGGGATCTGTATATTATATATATATATATTTTTTATTTTTTTAAAGTAATACCTTTACATGGTGATTGATGTGTTCTTTTCTTATATGTGTTTTAATTGCCTTGTTTCTACTATAGAGCTAACAGTTCAATCTCTGACCTGAGTGAGCTAATAGATACAGGTATAGCAGGGTCTATCGGGGTGGGTGCTAGAGCTGAGTGAGGTTTATGTAGAATGTTGAGTACTGTTGGGCAGGTTTATGTAGAATGTTGAGGAAGATGCTGAAGCTGAGAGTTAATCAGACTTTATATAGAGCAGTCTCCATGGGAGTGGATACGGGAGTTAGGTGAGTAGATGATGTAGTGCAGTGTCTTTAAGGCAGCTGCAGTTTATTTGGAGAGACACCTGAAGCACTGTCTATAGGAAGGAATAATAGAACTGAAGGTATTAATGGGAGTTTATAGAGAGCAGTGTCTAATGGAGTGAGTGCTAGAACTGGGTGAATGAATAGGGGTTTATAGAGAGCAGTGTCTATTGGAGTGAGTGCTAGAACTGGGTGAATGAATAGGGGTGTATAGAGAGCAGTGTCTATTGGAGTGAGTGCTAGAACTGGGTGCATGAATAGGGGTTTATAGAGAGCAGTGTCTATTGGAGTGAGTTCTAGAACTGGGTGCATGAATAGGGGTTTATAGAGAGCAGTGTCTATTGGAGTGAGTACTAGAACTGGGTGCATGAATAGGGGTTTATAGAGAGCAGTGTCTATTGGAGTGAGTACTAGAACTGGGTGAATGAATAGGAGTTTATAGAGAGCTGTGCCTATTGGAGTGAGTGCTAGAACTGGGTGAATTAATGGGGGTTTATAGAGAGCAGTGTCTAATGGAGTGAGAACTAGAACTGGGTGAATTAATGGGGTTTATAGAGAGCAGTGTCTACTGGAGTGAGTACTAGAACTGGGTGCATGAATAGGGGTTTATAGAGAGCAGTGTCTACTGGAGTGAGTACTAGAACTGGGTGAATTAATGGGGTTTATAGAGAGCAGTGTCTACTGGAGTGAGTACTAGAACTGGGTGCATGAATAGGGGTTTATAGAGAGCAGTGTCTACTGGAGTGAGTACTAGAACTGGGTGCATGAATAGGGGTTTATAGAGAGCAGTGTCTATTGGAGTGAGTACTAGAACTGGGTGAATGAATAGCGGTTTATAAAGAGCAGTGTCTAATGGAGTGAGTACTATAACTGGGTGAATTAAAGGGGGTTTATAGAGAGCAGTGTCTATTGGAGTGAGTGCTAGAACTGGGTGAATTAATGGGGGTTGATAGAGAGCTTTGACTAATGGAGGGAGTGCTAGAACTGGGTGAATGAATAGGAGTTTATAGAGAGCAGTGTCTATTGGAGTGAGTTCTAGAACTGGGTGCATGAATAGGGGTTTATAGAGAGCAGTGTCTATTGGAGTGAGTACTAGAACTGGGTGCATGAATAGGGGTTTATAGAGAGCAGTGTCTATTGGAGTGAGTACTAGAACTGGGTGAATGAATAGCGGTTTATAAAGAGCAGTGTCTAATGGAGTGAGTACTATAACTGGGTGAATTAAAGGGGGTTTATAGAGAGCAGTGTCTATTGGAGTGAGTGCTAGAACTGGGTGAATTAATGGGGGTTGATAGAGAGCTTTGACTAATGGAGGGAGTGCTAGAACTGGGTGAATGAATAGGAGTTTATAGAGAGCAGTGTCTATTGGAGTGAGTTCTAGAACTGGGTGCATGAATAGGGGTTTATAGAGAGCAGTGTCTATTGGAGTGAGTACTAGAACTGGGTGCATGAATAGGGGTTTATAGAGAGCAGTGTCTATTGGAGTGAGTACTAGAACTGGGTGAATGAATAGGAGTTTATAGAGAGCTGTGCCTATTGGAGTGAGTGCTAGAACTGGGTGAATTAATGGGGGTTTATAGAGAGCAGTGTCTAATGGAGTGAGAACTAGAACTGGGTGAATTAATGGGGTTTATAGAGAGCAGTGTCTACTGGAGTGAGTACTAGAACTGGGTGCATGAATAGGGGTTTATAGAGAGCAGTGTCTACTGGAGTGAGTACTAGAACTGGGTGAATTAATGGGGTTTATAGAGAGCAGTGTCTACTGGAGTGAGTACTAGAACTGGGTGCATGAATAGGGGTTTATAGAGAGCAGTGTCTACTGGAGTGAGTACTAGAACTGGGTGCATGAATAGGGGTTTATAGAGAGCAGTGTCTATTGGAGTGAGTACTAGAACTGGGTGAATTAAAGGGGGTTGATAGAGAGCAGTGTCTAATGAGTGAGTGCTAGAACTGGGTGAATGAATAGGGGTTTATAGAGAGCAGTGTCTATTGGAGTGAGTACTAGAACTGGGTGAATGAATAGGAGTTTATAGAGAGCAGTGTCTACTGGAGTGAGTGCTAGAACTGGGTGCATGAATAGGGGTTTATAGAGAGCAGTGTCTACTGGAGTGAGTACTAGAACTGGGTGCATGAAAAGGGGTTTATAGAGAGCAGTGCCTATTGGAATGAGTACTAGAACTGGGTGAATTAAAGGGGGTTTATAGAGAGCAGTGTCTACTGGAGTGAGTGCTAGAACTGGGTGCATGAATAGGGGTTTATAGAGAGCAGTGTCTACTGGAGTGAGTGCTAGAACTGGGTGACTTAATGGGGGTTGATAGAGAGCAGTGTCTAATGAGTGAGTGCTAGAACTGGGTGAATGAATAGGGGTTTATAGAGTGCAGTGTCTATTGGAGTAAGTACTAGAACTGGGTGAATGAATAGGAGTTTATAGAGAGCAGTGTCTACTGGAGTGAGTGCTAGAACTGGGTGCATGAATAGGGGTTTATAGAGAGCAGTGTCTACTGGAGTGAGTACTAGAACTGGGTGCATGAATAGGGGTTTATAGAGAGCAGTGCCTATTTGAATGAGTACTAGAACTGGGTGAATTAAAGGGGGTTTATAGAGAGCAGTGTCTACTGGAGTGAGTGCTAGAACTGGGTGCATGAATAGGGGTTTATAGAGAGCAGTGTCTACTGGAGTGAGTGCTAGAATTGGGTGACTTAATGGGGGTTGATAGAGAGCAGTGTCTAATGAGTGAGTGCTAGAACTGGGTGAATGAATATGGGTTTATAGAGAGCAGTGTCTAATGGAGTGGGTACTATAGCCAAGTGAATCAATTGGGGTTTATAGAAAGCAGTGCATAATGGAGGGAGTGCTAGAACTGTGTGAATGAATTGGGGTTTATGGAGAGCAATGCCAAATGGAGTGGGTACTATAGCCAAGTGAATTAATGGGGTTTATAGAGAGCAGTGTCTATTGGAGTGAATTCTGGAGCTGTCTATGTTACTGAGGGGGGAATATACCACAATGCCTATAGGAGTGGATTGAAGCTACAGGGGATTATGTAGAAAAGTGCATAATGAAGGTGACGTAAAGCTAGTTGGATTATGAAGTCATGTAGAGCAGTGCCTATATGAAGAGATGTATATCTGTCTGAGTTACTGTGGGTTATATAGAGCAGTGCTTGTAAGAGTAGCTGTGAAGATGGCTGAGTCACTGTGGGTTATATAGAGCAGTGCTTGTAAGAGTAGCTGTGAAGATGGCTGAGTCACTGTGGGTTATATAGAGCAGTGCTTGTAAGAGTAGCTGTGAAGATGGCTGAGTTACTGTGGGTTATATAGATCAGTGCCTATATGCAGAGATGTATATCTGTCTTTTGTGGGGGGTTTTTTTTTTATAGAGCTGTGACTACAGGAGTAGACGTGAAGCTTATCTGGAGCAATCTGTAGGATTAGATAGTGGGCAGGGGGAGATAAGTGGAATATTTGTAGGGCAGTGTCTATGGGATGGAGATAGTGGGGAGTTAGGTTCAGAAGGGCCTGTTGGAGTGGATACTTGAGCTGGGTGTGTCACATGTCACATGTAAATGACGGAGAGGGTTGAACGGGCAACGGGCACCGGTGTGTCCTTGATGTAATAGAAGTCACTGGCAATGTACCCACCTATAAAGAAGGCATGTCATCCCAGCTCTATGGTACCAGAATAATAGGCTGTCCATTAGGGAGGAAGTCAGCCGTGTCTATACTTTGAGTGCAGCTGAAACACCTGTGTTTCTGTTTTACGTATTTTGTGCTGTCCTCTCTCTCTCTCTTGCTCTCACTCTAACTCACTCTTTCTGCATCAGCTAAAAACCGTCTGTGAGTGTGTTATTTGGGATTTATTCAAGCAGTGTCTATCGTTAATAGCAGATTATATATAGCAATGCCTATAGTGGTGGATGCTGCAGCTGAGTGAGTTGCTAGGGGTTTACATGGAGCTCTGTCTATTGGAGTGGTTACTGGAGCTTAGCGATATACCAGGAGTTTACATGGAGCTCTGTTTATTGGAGGGGATACTAGAGCTTAGTGATATACTAGTAGTTTACATAGAGCTCTGTCTATTGGAGTGGTTACTGGAGCTTAGTGATATACTAGGGGTCTACATGGAGCTTTGTTTATTGGAGGGGACACAGGAACTTAGTTATATACTAGGGTTTTACATGGAGCTCTGTCTATTGGAGTGGTTACCGGAGCTTAGTGATATACTAGAGGTTTACATGGAGCTCTGTCTATTGGAGTGGTTACTGGAGCTTAGTGATATACTAGGGGTCTACATGGAGCTTTGTTTATTGGAGGGGACACAGGAACTTAGTTATATACTAGGGTTTTACATGGAGCTCTGTCTATTGGAGTGGTTACCGGAGCTTAGTGATATACTAGAGGTTTACATGGAGCTCTGTCTATTGGAGTGGTTACTGGAGCTTATTGATATACTAGGAGTTTACATGGAGCTCTGTCTATTGGAGTGGTTACTGGAGCTTAGTGATATACTAGGTGTTTATATGGAGCTCCGTCTATTGGAGTGGTTACTGGAGCTTAGTGATATACTAGGAGTTTACATGGAGCTCTGTTTATACTTTGTGAAATGGTGTCATTGCTTTCAGAGGGAAATTCTGTTCTTAATACACTAATCATGTGGGATTTTATACATCGCTAAATCTCCTCTGTCCTCATTAAGTCAAATGTGATATATAAACATATAGCTGATTTATGCAATGCATTAAAATTCCCAGATAAGTTCAAGTTAAAGAAGAACACACACCCTTTACGTGTCATGAACACTATTAACATGTCCAAGCATTAAAACAGCTGAAATAAAATTGACTAAACTATAGAAAATCCCATTCATCCTGGGCTGTAAAAGACAAGAACTCCCCATAGCGTTTACAGAGCGACACGGCTTCCTATTTGATGACAGACCTTGGCTAATCCAATCCCTCTCTCTAAGTTTCTAATTTATTACTGAATTAAGGTTTATTTGTAAAAACAAATCATGTTACAGCAGTAGTAAATAATACATTTAAAAAATCTTGTCCTTTTGACAGGGCAGATTTTACCGTTTTGCAATGACTATGACTAAGCACTAGATATAGTTACAGGTGAGACCCATGATAGATTGTAACATTAAAGAGAAACACTCCCGTATTCAATCTGCTTATTTTTCTTCTATTTATTCATTGACTTGGCAGATTGAGATCAGATTTCACTAACTGATCTATTTACATTGAATTATTCAGAGTTACATAGTGGAGTCTAATCGTAGCTGAGAGTATTATTGTTCTGTCATCTGTTGCGGGGTTACCACCAGTGGGAGAGAAAACAAGTGGAACTCATTTCTGTATTTAATTTGCAAAATAATTACTTTCCTTTGTGAAAATAAACACTTGCAGTTTTTTGGGCTGCCTTGCCTCGAGGGGACGGATACTTATAGGATCTCGAGTCTTCTCGACTTCCCTTTTCTTCCTATAGCAACATATTTCTTTTACAGGAGGCTGAAGGGAATTGAAATTGTAGAAGAAGAAAAAATCAATAATATAGACTACTGCACTTCGAAATTCACAGACTGCAAAACAATGCATGGGCTCGGGATGCTGCATAGATATGGGTTCTGCTTTCATTTCATTTATGTAATGAAGTGTGTGATAGAAATCTTGAGGACCATTCCGAAGTCCTAATTAGAAATATATACCAGGAGTTTAACGGTTTCACTGCTGTCCACTAAAAAAAATAAAAAAAAAATCTTGTTTAATGGTGTTGTAGGCCACAATGGGGGCATATTCACTAAACAGTGAATTATAGCACATCGAAAACCAAATGGCAGAATTGAAATTAATATAATTCACCTGCTGCTGTATTTAAATTGGAATTTGTACCAACAAGTTATCTTTGCCTACATTTGTTATTTTGATTTTCAATTTAGTATATTTTGAGATTTATTGGATAGACTCCAAGGTGTGCAATTTATTAAAGCAAATAATGCATTCTTACAAAAAGGAATTAATTAAGGCTTGATTACTGCTGATTGACAAGACAATTACTGTTAAGACAGGTTAAAATATGTAAACACGATAATTACATCAATAATAAACAGCTGGGTAAGAATCTGGTAAATATAGCAAAATCAATGTGTAAAACAGACATCCCTGTTTCATATTAAATTGTAGGCTGCTATACATATTCCTTTCAACCCCCCTCCCCTCCCCTCCCCTCCCAAAATAGATGTGTTTTGGTGCTTCCTTTACAGTGCAGGTGTGGAGGTACTACTTGGAGAAAAGGCCTTGGGAGCAGAGCAGGGAAAATGCTAATTGTGTATTAGTAGTTAAAGGACCACTACAGGCACCCAGACCACTTCAGGTCAATGAAGTGGTCTGGGTGCCAGGTCCCCCTAGTTTTAACCCTGCAGCTGTAAACATAGCAGTTACAGAGAAACTGCTATGCATACACTGCAGGGTTAATCCAGCCTCTAGTGGCTGTCTCTCTGACAGCCACTAGAGGTGCTTCCGCGATTTACACTGAGTAAATCACACTTATTTGACGCTGGACGTCCTCACGGACCTCCAATGTCAAAAAAGATTGCCATAGGAAAGCATTGAGTAATTCTTTCCTATGGGCGGGTTTGAATGCATGCGTGCCTCTGGCTGCGCATGCGCATTCAGCTCCACTCAGGAGCTGACGTTGACGGAGGAGGAAAGGTTTCCAGTGCCGAAGGAGCCCGGCGCTAGATTAAGGTAAGCAAATAAGTGATTAATTATCATATTTTTATTCCTAACGCTATAGTGTTCCTTTAACCCCTTAATGACACAACTTCTGGAATAAAAGGGAATCATGACGGAATATATCCGTCGTCTGTCCTTAAGGGGTTAAGGAGTTAATCATATCTGGGCTCCTTGCCTAAAACACTCTCTTGGAAATTGTAAGGAATGTGTATGTACCATATAAATAACAAAAACTCTCTTTAGTCTCTGCAGTTCATGTGTGGTTGTTACCAAACTAACATGGCATATGATCGTTTTATCTAAAGCTAAATCTAATATTTACTGTTTGTATAGGTTTTATGTATTTTTCTTTATAAATATATCCTATGCCTGAATAGTGTTCAGAGGACAAAGGATTAGTATATTACTTATAGGGTCATAACAGACAGGAAGTGACACTGCCTCCGTCCAACATTATTTCAATTCATGATATAAAAAAGTACTAAAAATAACCTAGCAACCATATAAGTAAAAATACAAAAAAAAAAATAAAAAAAATAAGAAAAAAATATTTAGTAAATTTAGGAAATAGACATTCAGGAGGTATTTTCTGAGGTATTATCTGTGCCACGCACTATAGTACAGGCAGTGGGAGATTATAGAGATTAATGTGCTGAATTCATGGTGTAGGAAGGTCTTGGCTTTCTAGAGCACTGGGACGATTTTGCACTTGGATATAGTCTTTATGACCGTGATGGACTGAATCTGAATGGAATAGTCTTTTGCGCTGGGGCAGGATGGCTAGAAGGTTGTAGGAGGTTTTAAACTAGGAGTAAGAGGGAAGGGTCAAAGAATGATAAATGTAGATAGTATAGATAGTATAGAAATGTAGATAGTATAGAAATGAAATGGAATTCAGTTGAGGTACAGGAGGGTGGAGATAAGGGGAGTTGTACGATTAGCAGACAGAGCTAGAAGGTATTAAATTGATGTTCAAATAATGTTCAAATAAAGTTCAAGGAACAAATGATAGTGTCTGTTTTCTAATGCAAAAAGCTTGTGTACAACAATGGGGGAGATTGAAATATTGGCATACAAGGAGCAGCATGACATATTTGGGATTACTGAGACTTGGTGGGATGAAACACGTGATTAGGCTCTAAATTTAAATGGATATTTAAACGGTACATTGTATAGAAATAATAGAAAAAAAAATAGAAAAAAGAGGCGGGGAATGTCTTGATATTAAACCCAATTTGAAGCCAAATGTTAAATAAATGGTATGTGATGATACAGGGGAGGAGTTGGAAACCTTATGAGTAGATATATGCATAGGATGAAACAGTATTTAATAGTAGGAATATGTTACAAGTTCTCAAACATTAATACTGATGGGGAAGAGCAATTGCTATCTCAAATTAATAAGGCTGCACAACTGGGTAATTTGTTAATCATGGGAGATTTTAATTATCCAGACATTGATTGGACCAGAGGGACTAGTAGTACTGTTAAGGGAAACAGGTTTTTGAACCTGATAGACAATAATTTCATGGCTCAATTACTAGAAGCGCCAACTAGAAGAGATTATTGTCTGCATCTTGTCATAACTAATTATGTTGACTTATTTTTTTTAAGCATTTAAGTTAGGGACCACTTGAGAAATAGTGACTATAATATGGTACTATTTGAGATAAACAGACAAAAACTTTTATATGGACTGTACAGGACCACTAAAATGCCAGGAAAACAAACTAGTTTTCCTGGCACTAAAGGGTCATTAGGTCACCCCCTTCCCTCAGGGCTCCCCTCCCGCTGGGATGAAGGGGTTAAAACCCCTTCAGCCACTTACCTTTCTCCAGCGCCGGGCTCCCTCAACGCTGGTGACCTCTCCTCCCTCTGCCGATGTCAGATCCGAATGCGCATAGTAAAGCATTACTCAATGCTTTCATCGGTAGGGTCTCAGGTAAGTGACCTGAAGGGGTTTTCACCCCTTCAGCTACCGGGGGATTGGGGGGTGGGAGGGAGAGGGGACCTGCAGTGCCAGGAAGACGGATTGTTTTCCTGGCACTGGAGTTTTCCTTTAAAGCAGAGACAAAGGTTTTTTACAGAAAGAACAATAAACATGTGGAATTCTCTTAATCAATAGAGAAAACTACCTCAATAAAAGAGATAGAAAGTGTTTCTTTACAGTGCCCAAAATGTAAAAGCTGCTCAACACTAAAAGTGGAATACCCCTTACCCATAATAAAAAACAAATATACAGAAATAAGGTATACAAATTATACCAAACAAGTGGAGCGCTCTAAACAGTAGAGGGGTTTACTCACCCCTTTGGTACAGTGACAGTCTTGAAAAACTTGAATGTACATATAAAAGGAAACAGAAAAACAAGAAACAAAAAAATATAGTGCAGACTGACTGTGTCAGTTTACTACTCTCAACAAATGTATCGCTTGGTAATATCTCATCACTGAAGGTAATCCTACTCCACCTCGTATTTTAAGGAGAGAGAGGGTATCTGTCTTCAGTCTAACCGATCCCTTGTTTCAGATGTAAAATAGAAACACTGCACATACTGTCTTGAAAAAGGCTCTCAGTATTGAAACGAAGAATGTTTGAAGCAAATAGAGTATCCTTGAACTGTCATTTTAAGAGTGTTCATACTTCCAAACCAGTATATGTTGTTTCATGGTTTGTTGTTTCATGGTTTCATCCAATCAGACGTTGGCTAGAATTCAACCCACAGTCAGTCGCTAGTAAATGCACAGACTATGGTTGTCATCTGTGTACAGATTATCTGCTACATATTTCAGAAATGGTAAAGACATTAAAATGGTTAAAGCAAAAATAGGCATGTTCTCTACACATTTGTGTAAATCTCTAAACTACACATTTTACTTCAAATCTCTATACATGGAGCTTTGTTTACTCCAAGAAGAAGCTTGGCCAATCATGAGTCCTTCATTCTGATTCATGGAGTCTGAACTGTGGGACATGTTGACCTAGCACTGCAAGGGTGATGTTTAGAGGAATGGCGTAACAATCATTAAGTGCACAAAATCAATTCAATTCAAGGACATTTCTGGGTTATGTAGCCGCTATTAGCTCTCTTTAAGGAAGGTTATTACCTGAACTAAAACTCCCAGACAGAATTGTTTTTCCTGAAGGCATATTATTATTATTATTTTATTATTTATATAGCGCCATCAGATTCCGTAGCGCTGTACAATGGGCTTATAAAACGTTATAAGACACTACAGTTTTTTTTAGATAAGGCAGAAAGGAAGCTGTACATGGGTACAGGAACCAGCAAGAAGGAGGTATTTTAGAATTGAGAACATGATGCAGAGGATAGGTTTTTTAGATGCAGAAAGTAGAATTGTAATATTTTTCTGCAAATTAGGCAGAATTGGAAATGGAAAAAATACGGGTAAAACGGGAATTTATGCCAATGCTATAAACTTTACACATGTTCTATTGGTGCCTGGGGTGCCCCTTTAAGAGCCTATTAGTCCACAGCTGGTCTAGTTTGTACAAAAAAATGATAGTTCACGGAAAATATGAAGCATCTAGCTGTACAGGTTTACAATTCAAGCAAGTTAGGAATAATTAAGGACACATGTAAAACCAGAATCATGTTACCAAAAAAGAACATTGTAAACTGCATCGTAGGACCAATCGTAGGACTTGCAGCTGAGTTTTATGTAACATTTTCTACTGTCTTTCTCATGAGACAAACACAGTTGCACTTGGACCCCTGGATTGCTGAGGGTAAGGGTAGTTGGAGTCTTACTGTAGCCTTAGGGCTGCAGACCTCCCTGTATCAGTATTTTTAGGTTGTGTATTGTTCAGTGTTGTGTCTTTTTGATTTTCCATCTCTTTGTTAGCTTTACGAGGAGATTATATCAGTCATCTAAGCAATGGAAAAAGAACATTATATAAACACATAAAAGTGTTCTATAGACAAGAAAGGTAATAAGCAGAACAGGAATGCAGTCAGATAGATGGCAGCAGTCACCAGCCTCTGCTGTAAAACCTCCATCACCCAGCATACGGCTTGGAATGCACAATCTAGTGGCCACGACTTGTGGGGAACAAACAAACCAAAAAGACTATACAAAGTGTCAAAGAACTGTGTATGTATAGTTACCGGGATCTGTTTGGTGGAAAGTTCCAATACTCAGTTGACTTTCAAATGATATTGTTAGCTGCTATCCTTTTTAAGAGTTATCCACTGCAGTGTGTATTATTATAGTTTTCTTCCATTGTGTCTTCCTTATCCAGACCACCCAATCATAGAGATCATCAGAAGAAGAGAGAGCAGCCTTGGTTGGTTAACATGCTTCAGAGGTGACCCAAATATTTTTATAATAGATTATCTATAATTTGTCTATCTTTTTTTCTTTTTTTTTTAATTCTTTATTTTTCGACTCGACAGGAGCAACAAGTATACAGAATAACGTTTTGTTTGTGCAGAAGCCAACATTGGTATTACAATAGCATGCAGAATACGTTGCAAAACACTCCTGAGATCCCTTTGCAATACATCTGAATTGTTTGTCTCCCATCGAGGGTTTTATATGTCTCAGGCAATGTAATTTTCTCAAAGGAGTCCTAATACGGAATCTAACCGGATAGCTCTAGCTCTCCTCGTTCCCTTATCACGCCGATCATGCCTGAGAAGATTTTTGTAAAAAATAAAAATAAAGGTAGAAGTAAGAGAAGTGACCTTCCCTTAGGACTCGGGAAGTAAGAAAAAATGGGGATCAGAGCAGGAAAAAGTAGGAAAGATAGTGAGAGAGAAGAGAAAAAGACGGGGTGCAGATTCCGGGACGCGACGAGAGAAGGACGGGGAACGGGGGGGGGGGGGGCCAGTACAACGGCTGCCAACCAGAGATCCCCTGCACCAAGCTGTTTAGGCCCCTGTTGTTCTGTTCTATTTTATCTGTCTTCAGCGGATCCCGCTACGCTACTATCCCATGGCTTCCAGAGTTTCAAAAACTTCTCTGTCGTCCCCCTCACTCGTGCTGTCAGGTCATCCATTACCCGACATCCTGGATATCACTCCCGTAAACTCTGGACCTTCAGGCGAGAGCCACGCGGTGGCAATTGTACGTCTCGCCCCAAGAGTTATTTTATGGACCAGTTTCTGCTCTCTTTTGGTAAAGCCATCGAGGGTCCTATTCAGTAAATATACCCATGGATCTAGTAGTAGGGGCTTGCTAAATGTCTGTTTCAATAAATCCTCAACTGCCTTCCAAAAACCACGTATTTTCGGGCATTCCCACCACATGTGGAGGTACGTTCCCCGGGTTCCACAGCCCCTCCAGCAATCATCCGTGTCCAGCTTGTGCATCTTATACAGTTTGATGGGAGTGGTATACCACCGGAACATGGTTTTCCATGTCTGTTCCTGGAGCGTGACACAGATAGAGAAATTTTTGTTCGCTTCCCATATTTCTTGCCATTCCACTCCTTCTAAAACTTCCCCTAGATCCGTCTCCCACTGATCGGTATAAGTCAACCGCCCCATTCTTTGTTCTCCGTGCTAAGGTGGGAATACATGAGTGTTATCATGCCCTTGGGGACCACTCTGTCCAGGCATAATTTCTCATAGAAAGTTAGCCTTTCCTGAGCAGCTCCCTTTATGTGAGGTTTTCCAGTGAAGTCCCGGATCTGAAGGTATCTAAAAAAATCCGTCAGGTTTAAGTGGGAATCTCGTTGGAGTTCGTCAAATTGGACGATGTGCCCATTATGGTATAGTTGGTGCATCCGCTGCAGTCCTATTCTCTCCAAGTTCCTAAAATCTCTAGGGGCCATTCCCGGTTGAAATTCCCTGTTCCGGAGTATCAGGGTCAGGGGGAGGGGGATGCTGCCAATCCGTATTTGTGTTTGTTCTCATCCCATATGTGAAGCGAGTGGAGTATGGATGGGCCTATATTCCTTCGGAACCCACATGGTGAATTGGGGGACGTCCCATCCCACCATCATGGATTCTATTTCAACCCATCTTCTTTCTTCCGGTGGAGAGTGCCACATCGCCACCTGCGTCAGTTGGGCCGCGAGGTAGTAGAAGTATAAGTTTGGTAGGCCCAATCCCCCTCTATCTTTTCGTCTGTAAAGAACCTGTCTAGATATTCTGTGTCTCTTGTTCTGCCAAATGAAATCACCGATTGATCTTTGTAACGATGTCAATTGGGTTTTAGTAACGCGTATAGGCAAGGCCTGGAATAAAAACAGGATGCGTGGGAGGATATTCATTTTGACAGAGTTGATCCGCCCAATCCAAGAAATGGGTTTATCCGTCCACTTTTCGAAGTCACCCGTCAATATTTTAAGCAAGGGACCATAGTTAGCGGAGTACAGGCGTAGAGGATCAGCTGTGAGATGGATACCCAAGTACTTCAAGGTGTCTCGTTCCACCCTAAGTCAGAAGGTCTCTCGTATGCGACTTATGTCTGCCTCTTGCATATAGATCGGAATTGCACTGGACTTTTGCATGTTAGCTTTATATCCCGATGTTGCTCCATACTCCTTTATTACGTCCTGCAGTGCCGCCATTGAGTCCAAGGGGTTCGTGATGGTCAGGAGGACATCGTCGGCGTATGCCAAAACAGTGAATTCGCTACCTCCCACTCATACTCCCCTTATTTCTGGATGTTGCCTTAGCTTGCATTAAAGGTTCCAATGCCAGTACAAATAGGAGGGGAGAGAGTGGGCACCCCTGTCTGGTTCCGTTAAATAGCCGAAATGGTGTCAATGGGGCTCCTGTAATCTGCACCTGTGCCCGTACGTCATAGTACATCGCTTTCGTGGTCATTATAAATTCGTCCGGGAAACCCAGGTGTTTCAACACCGTAAACAGAAATTGCCACCGCACCCTATCAAAGGCCTTTTCTGCATCGATGGAGACCACCAACGTGGGCGTCTCCGAGGTCACCTGTTTCCAAATCAGATCGATGTTCCTCCTGGTGTTTTCAAACAGTTGTCTGCCCTGAATGAAGCCCACTTGGTCGGCATGGACGAGTGAGGTCAGCAACGGATTCAGTCTATCAGCTTGGATTTTCGCTAAGATCTTAAGATCATGGTTAATCAGTGATATAGGTCTGTAATTTTCTGGTCCGAGTGGATCCTTGTCGGGCTTGGGTATCAAAATGATAGTCGCGAGGGCTATGTTCGGGTTTAACCGCCCCCCCTGTCTTAGGTTGGCGAAAAGTCAGATCAGTTGAGGCGTGAGTTCCTCCTTGAAAACTTTATAGTATGTGCCATCAAAACCATCAGGTCCTGGTGCTTTGTTGCCTTTCAAGCTTGAAATGGCTCTATATACTTCATCTTCGGAAATGTCCGCCACCAGGGTACTCACTGCCTCTCTCCTGAGTTTAGTCATCCCGAGTTTACTGAGATATTCGAGGATATGTTCTTCTTCATTTTCATCGTATGCATGCTTATCTGGAGTATGATTGTATAATTGTTTGTAGAATTCTTCAAACACCTTTACGATCTTGTCAGGCCTCGATTTTGTCATGCCATCCGGGTGTCTGATGGCTGTGATATGAAATCGTTCCTGTCTGGGTCCCAATGTCCTGGCAAGGAGTGAGTCCATTTTATTGGACTTTTCGTAAAAAGTCAGTTTTGACCAGACCATGGATCTAGCTGCATCGTCTAGTAGTAAAGTCCGAATATTCCTCCTGACTGCTTCCAATCGCCCGTAGGTCTCTTTATCAGGGGCCGTTTGGTGTTTCAGTTCAAGGGTCCTCAGCTGTCCCAGCAGAGCTTCCAATTGGGAATGTTTCAATTTCTTCCGTCTGGTAGCCAGCTTGATAAGGGACCCCCTGATCACTGCTTTATGAGCAGCCCATATCGTGCTCGCATTGACGTCCGGGGTGTTATTTGTGGCAAAATATTCCAGGATTTCCGATCGTATCTGTTCTCTTAGAGCGGGGTCTCGCAGTAGGGACGCGTTTAATCTCCAATTCCATGGAGAGGCCACGCACAGGTTGCCCAATGTAATGGACACATCGGCGTGATCCGACCATGAGATATTTCCAATCATCGAGCCTACTATCCTGGGCATGCCCGACATGTTGGTTAAGAAAAGGTCAATCCTGGAATATGTACCATGCGGCGCCGAATAGTATGAGTAGTCCTTGTCTCCTGGGTGGTGTGCGCGCCATACGTCCACTAAACCAGTGTCTGCTAGAAACTCTTTAAGTAATCGATCCTGTCCCCCCCCGCCTTGGGACCTCGGTGTTCCGTCCCGTGTGCTCCTATCCACAGCCGGGCACGGGGTCGCATTAAAGTTCCCTCCAACATAGGTCATACCGTGTGGCAACGCCGCTATTTTCTCTCGGAGTGCCTTCCAGAACGCGGGATCCGGCTGGTTTGGTGCATATAGATTAATGAGATGGACAGTATGTGAGTGTAGGATACCTGAGACTAAAATATATCGACCCTCTGGGTCCGCCTCTTGGGCCGTCTTCCGAAAAGGGCAACTGTTTCTGATAAGAATGGCTACGCCGTTGCGTTTACGATGCGATCTGGCCTCATATGATCCCTTGAAGACATGGTCTTTCAGACCGAACCTAGTCTGTTTTGGCAAATGGGTTTCCTGTAGAAATGCTATATCTGTGTGTAGCCTCTTTAGTTCTTTGAACATAAGGCGACGCTTCCTAGGGGCATTTAGGCCCTTTACGTTTAATGTAGTGATTTTAAGTGTCATCGCATGTCGTGGTCATCCCCGCTACCTGATACCTGGGTACTAAATTATTTAGCCCCCGACCCGCCTCTATCTCCGGTGACCCCCCGGGGGTCCCCCCATGCCTCCCACCCCCACCGCCCCCCAGATCTGCACCACAAGGAAAGAGAAAAAAGAGAAAGAAGAAGGAAAGAAAAGAACCGAGGCATCCAAATCCATTTGGATGCAAGGAAGCACCGGTCTCACCAGTTGCCAGTGTCTTGTGGGAAGCATGTTCCCTCATCTCCCACCACGATCAACGTAAGAAGGGAGCAAGGATCCCTGAGCTCCGTCTCCTACGCGCCCTGTAAAGTTTGAATTGACCTCTATATTACTTTGCCTGGTTAGATGTTGGGAAATACATACACTTCCACCATTGGGTCCCCCTACCCTGCCCATGTACACCATAAGGTCGTGGGAGCCTGGGAGCTCTTTGCTCAGCGTGTCCGCTACCCATAGTTCCAGACTATCCGCCAACCGCCCCCCCTCCCCTAAATCCCCCGATCCCTCCCCCCCAGACCCGCCCCCAGTTCTAGAAGTCGTGGGATGGCGGGGGAGTCCCATGGTCGAAATCCGTCCGGGCTCCCCCCTCCCGCCAGTGGGCCCCTCTCAGCTCCAACCAACCTCCCCGTCCGCTCTCGTCCCGAGCTAGGTCAGTTCTGTTCGACCCCAAATACTGAGTCGTATCGGTAGGGGAGTAAAAGATTACCCTCAGTGGGGACCGTACCCACCCACCCCTGTCTATAACATCTTCATATCAACACCTGACATCGTCAGCAAGAATTATATAGGAAGAACCGGTGAAAGGTTCGCAGACATTATCATAGAATTGGCAATAAAGCCCACAGCTTCAGTAATCACAAACATAGAAATCCACGCAGGGAATTAGTGGTCTCTAGGCAGATATCGTAGGCATAATGCATATAGGTAACCCTTCCCCCTTTTTTTTTTTTTTTTTTCGTATTTAGTGTTTTTGTTGTTGAACCACTTTCAGATGTGTAAGAAAACCATTTAGAAAAGACAGGATGGTTGTTTTATACAGAGTGCGGCACCGTGTTCATGCATGTCAAGTGATGCCCACCCCAAAAAGGTGGGAGTCCGGGGGATGGGATAGACAGACAGGACCCAGGTGGGGGCCGAGGGGGGAGGGGGGAAACTGGAAGAGCCCGCCCCTCCGCAGGCGTCCCGCAGGCAGTCATGATCCCCAAAAAATTCCCCAACGATAACATGCAGTGGACCTGAAGAAAAAGGAATTAAAGAACACACCCCTCCCCACATATTTATGCCACCAACTCACAACGTGTTTGTCAAGGTGGTATAGGTTGAAGTAATGTAAAAAACTGTGAAGCATTAACCTGGCATGCCCCAAAACTCAGATATGAAACTCGGGGAGATTCTACGGTGCCTCCCAACCTCTACTAGAAGGTTTTTACCTAGCCAGTAAAACTGTGTATAACGCCTTATTCTATATTTGTTTGATTTTATTCTGACATTTTAATTTCTATGTTTTTTTTTGAAATTCTAATTTTTAATTCTTCCGTTTTGTTGTTGTCTTTTTTTTATTGTTTCCTATCAAGGAATAGTTAACTGTAGTGCCACATAGAAGAAATAGATACTTCTTGCTGGCAAGTATCAATTCGTGCCCCCTCCTGCTAGGAGGTCAGTGATGGAGGGGCAAAGGGTCCCACACTTGGCAGAAATATATATAGGTCACACGATTTTTTTCCCCTTATTCTCCCTTTTTCTGTTATTTTTACCCTTTTTCCTTTTTTTGTTTATCTTGTTTCTTTGATTGTTTGTTAGGAAGGATCAACTTATGGGTCATGGGGGGGAGAGGGGGGAGAGGAGTGGAGAGAGTAGGGGGAAGAGGGGGGGAATGAAGGAGAAAAAGGGGGAAGGGAGGAGAGAGGGGGGAGGAAGGAGGGGGGGAGGAGGGCCACTGTGAAGTGTCAATACCATCAAGTCACCAGTAGGGCCAACCTTACCCCCAGGAGCTCCCTCGGAACCCCGACCAAAAGAAAAACTTTTGTCCCATAAGTCACACAGTAACGGGATGTCCATGACAGGTGGAGCTGGGTCACAGCCGTCTTGTTGTTTCAGAATAGACGTCAAATTAGGGTAGTGTCAGTCGCCATAGGGAGTTGGGTCACACATGCTTCTACCTCCCGGCGTGCTGTATTGGCTCAGAAAGACCCAGGCCCTGGGAAACACCCATCCCTGACCCCTCCCAAACCAATCGATAAGCGTTTGGAAACTGAAGTTATCCCCTCCACCCCATGATAGGTACTGCATTCCCTAGGAAAGGCATCGCAAAAAAAAACTGTGGGGCAAAAAAACAAAACAAAAAACTGGAGTGAACACAGCCAAAGTGAGATGGCTTTAACTGTCAAATCGGGACCCTACCCCCGTACCCCAACCACATGAACAAATATAAGGTGGATATGACCATGTCCCGCAGAGACCCCCCATACTCAGCCCCCACCCCAAGGGGGATGCAATATAAACACCCCACTGTGGTCATTCCCAGAAGGCTGTAAATGGTTGTGTATGGTGCAAGAGAAATACGATACCCTCTGCGCATCAGCGATGGCTCCTAGCCCCTGCTTCACGCCACTCGGTCTGCAACTGCGGAAGATCATCCGGGTACAGGGAGATATCCAGAAGCCCTGGGGGTGGTTGAATCCCAAGGTTCCGAAAGAAACGTTGGGGGTCGCCTCCTGGTGTCAGAATGTGCGCCCGGTCTCCTCGGAACACCATTAATTTAAAAGGAAAGCCCCAGGCATACTTCAGGCCTGCTCCTCTTAGGGCCTCCGTTATCGGCCGCAGCTCCCTCCGATGTTGTAGCGTGGATGATGCCAGATCGTGATAGAGGGAGATCACTGCTCCTTCACGCCGAATGGGCCCATCGCGGCTTTTCTTCATTAAGGCTTCTTTGGTGCCAAAGTGCAGGAACCAAGCGATTACGTCTCGCGGGGTGTTAGCGTCCACCCCTTGGGTTCTCAGGGCTCTATGCACCCTCTCTATGTGCCACTGCTCTTCAGGGAGACTAGGGAGGAGAGGCTGGAGGATGGAAAGCAGGATCTCACGCAAGTTTTCGTCTTTCTCCTCGGGGAGGCCCCTAAGGTGGAGGTTGTTCCTCCGTGACCTGTTAGCCATGTCTTCTAGCGCCAGGTCAGTTACCACCATATGGGTTGTCACCCGATTCACCCGCTCGACCATATTATTGTGGGCTCGTGTGGTGCTCTCCATGCGCTCCTCCAGAATCGCAGTGTGCTCACCCAGGGCCCCTATGTCCGCTTGGAGTACAGCAGTCGACTTGGCTATCTCCCCAGCTAGGAAAGCCCTGACCTCAGCCAACTTGGCCAGCACTGTATCTTGCTCCGTGGTTGGGGCCTCCTTGTCGGCTCGAGGAGGTGTGCGCGGGGATCCCCCGTCGCCATCTTGGCTTTCCTGGCCGACCATGCCACTGCGTGGCAAAGTGGTCTAGGATGGAGCCCCCAGAATCCACGGCTTTTTTCCCCTGCTTCTTGGGTATCCTCTTGTCCATATTGGGGAACCCTGTGTGGGGTATTTCAAGGCAAAGAAAGGTCGCTTTTGTCAGCTTTTGGCGCGGTTAGTGCGGAGCTCTACCGAGACACATCTAGGCTCATCAACGCTCCGGCCATGCCCCCATAATTTGTCTATCTTTATGTCAGTCATTAACTCCTTGAAATATGTTGGATATTCCACAGAGTCATTCATATTTGCAATATCGTGCCTTTTATAATTTAAAAATGGGAATGTATCTTGTTTTGTTTTAAATGCCACCTTTTTATCTGCTCGAAATACCATAGACCAAAAGCAGGATTTTAGACCAGATTCCAAATATGGGCCTAATCCCACTTAAAAAAGCAAAAACAGGTTGCGACTAGTGGAGACTAACATACAAATTCATGATTGCCAGCTCACATGTAATGGAGCTTAAGACCAGCTCCAGTATATACAGCTTGTAGTGCTACAAATCTCCACTTATGGCTACAACAGCATTTCGGTGCAGTTTTTAGCAGCAGAGTACAGATCTTAAAAAGCAAAAGAAAACAATATAGCACTCTCTGATTAAAACAGTAAATAATATTTGGAGCCTTACTTACATTTTTAGAGCAGGCAAACTAGTGGAATAGGTGGAATAAAGGTGGAATAAACCCCACTCAGGATTCTTTGTCCAGCGGTGTGCAGTGAAAACGTATCTCAGGATGTTAGGAGTAGAAATACGAATGGCGATAAAATAGTAAAATATAAAATAAAATATATGACAAAACCAAAGTGGAAAAGCCAACAATTATTTTATTGCTATAAAACAAATAAAAACAAGTAAAAGTAATAATCTACAACGTGTTTCTCCTTTCACATGGCTTTATTTTATTTATTACAAAAGTTCATTGTATTCTGGGTTGTTTGAGTAATATACAAGTGAAAATGTGAATATCCTGGTAAAAATTAAGTCATAGTCAAGTGATTATGATCCCGTGACTATGTAGGATTGATAATCTGAATGAAGAATATAAATATAGATAATAGGAAACCTGCATATGGTAGGGAAAAGTCAACCAAAGGGTGGAAGAGGTTTAGGAGGCTTAAAAAAGGTAAATATATAAGTTTGCGCCACGTGACGCAAATAAAATCTGAAAGATTCCTTAGGTTGTATAGGCTGTGGGGAGATAGCAGGGCCCACAGTTAGCCTGAAGTGAAGTCTCTGCTTGGAGCAGTCAGCCATATTAGAAAAGGACAATAGGATAGAAAAAAGGAAGAGAGCCCTAAAGGAGTGTTAAAATAACAGATTCGTCAGATTTTTTTGGAACTCAGGTTATTTATTTTATTTTTAAAGTTCGACGGGTATTATGGATTGCTATTTGGCCTTTTTTGGGGCTGAAAAAAAAAGATTTTAGAAAAAAGAAGACATCAAATGGTAAGTAATTTTTTATTTACAGGTATTTAGTTTTCTAGTTCCCCCCACACTATTTTTAGGGTGAGGGGGTAGGGGTAGGTAGGAATTTATTAAACCTTTTTTCGGTGGGGGTGACTAGGGGCTTGGGGACCCTTAGTCACCTGGGGGGTATTTACACTTAGCCCCCACCCGCAGATCATGGGTTGGGGCCGGGGGGGGAAAAAATCGGTTCCTCCCCATTTTTATTTAGGGCCCCTACCCGCAGCTCATTGGTGGGGGCCGGGGGGGAGGACAATAGGTTACCCCCCTTATTGTAATTTAGGGGCCCCACCCGACGCTCAGGGGTTGGGGCCGAGGGGAGGACACAAGGAAGGAGCTACGCGCTGGTAGGTCCTTGTAATAAACCAAATGAACGAACAAAGAGGTCTTCGTTCATTCATTTGAAATTTCTATTCATTTATTCGTCTTTCTGACGAATTAATGTATAGAATAAATTCCTGTTCGCATGCCCAAGTGTTTAACTGGGCATGCAGGAGAATTTCACAGTGCTATCTAGTGTGGGCAGATGGTGTGTCCCACAGGGACTTCATCTACCCACACAAAGATGGCGGCGCCCAGGACCTAGGTCCAAGCAGAAAATAAAGATGAAAAACTAGGTAATATGATGGGCTTGGGGGCATTAGGGGGTGACTAGGGGAACAATCAGATGTAGTGGAGTCGGGAGGGGGGTTAAAGAAACTCGGATTCAGCCATGACAGTGCCGCTTTAAGTGCAAAATACATTCTGCAATATATGTAAGATTATGTAACCAAGAAATTGTATAAATGCTGAGCGGAGTAAGCATAGTCCTTATTCTGAGCCTGTTTTAACTCTCACTTGACTCTCCCTTGAAGGTCACAAGTGCATGTTCTGCAATAAACCACTCAAACGGACCTCAGTTTTCTCTCTTGACTGTGCCGAGGAAAGAGAATTACCAACAGTATTCTGTTTAATTGTATTCCTTATATTTTATAAGGATGTACAAACACATGAAAAAAAATGACAGCTTACATGTGACGAGAGCAATCTCGCCACATTGCATTGGAGAAGCCTGGCTGCCCGCCTGCTGCCTTTGGACTATGGCCCTGGGAGATTGGGCCCTTTAAAAACAGTATGCGGCCATACCAGAGTGTATGTCACTCATTCTGGCCCTTTAAATACAGTGGGGTCATTTGGTACTTGCCCTGTGTGAGCTGTGGTAACCCAGATAGCTATGCCATGGAGCCTATTCGTGTGATTAAAGACTTTGGCTCTATGGCGATTAAACTGTATTCGGTTGGTCTGAGTGCCATTCACCTAATAATGTGCACTCAGACCTGAGCTATCTGGGGATATGTGAAATGTCTGTGTGTTATGTGTAAAATGTGACTTTATGTATTTTAAAGTGTTTTATGTCGTTTTGCAACCATGTGGTTAATGGAGTCTGCCTCTAGTCCTGGATAATTGGATTACTTCTCCAATTATCTCCAGGGCAGAAGGGAGGAAACCAGGATGCATTGTGGGGATGTTTTTCTTCTGTTTGAGCCAGATTTTGCCATGCTGCAAGCCAGGGCCCAAAAGATACTTTTACTAACTTTTGAACCCCTGGTCTGATTCATGCAATTTTTGAGTATGTTGTTCCCCCGAATGGATTGATTGTGAATATGTATTTTTATGTGAATGTGATGTATGGTTTGAAAGTTATGAAAGTTGTGTAAAAGTACATTTTGAACTGTATGCATAATGGGATTATGTGTCACACTAAGGGGAGGGGATGTGTGGGATGTAACATCTATGTCATTGGTTATTTTATGCCTCCCCCTGGGTGTGGCCTGTATGTGTACTCATGTAATAAAAACCAGGCTGGGTGCCCCAGCACCTCAGACCACTGCTTGACTTCAACACGGAGCCTTGTCTCGTTCTTGGGGGGATTCACTGTATGCTGTTGGAGATTGACTGCTAGGAGTGTAAGCTGATGTCTGCTTTTCCTATTCATCTGCTAGCAGCTATTCGTGAGGTTCCAGCTTGGAGTGCTATCTTATTCCCTGGTATGCAGTTCGGGAGTTTAATGCATTCACCTATATCCAATTCGTGAGTTTTGATGTTCTGCAGTAGCTGTGCCTTTCTGAGAAAAGGGGATTATCGCCTAAACGGATTTTAACCCCTCATTTGCTGAAACGGTCCGTTACAATTGGTGGCAAGCGGCGGGATCGTTCCTACAGCCAGAAGGACATCTACAGGAGACACCATTGCTCTGGATTTTACAATTTGAGGGCAACGCATGTCTGAGTACAGCGACCCTGACAGCACCAGGATGGAACCAGCAGTGGAGTACAGATATTCTGTAGCCGAATTTGACCGTATGATGTGGTTGCGGCTGAACTTTTTCGGACCTAATCCAGCTGAGAAATCCGTGAAGTTCGTGAGGGGTCTAGTGTTCAAGACTCTGCTATACCGGGCAGAGGGTGACGGTCAGCTGCCACGTTGGGTGGACCTCCACCGGAAATTACAGTTACGGGACAGAGAGAGCTCAGTCTCCAGTCCCCAGCGGCAGTGTGAATTGCAGGGAATTGGGAGCCCAGTCTCCATTCCCCAGCGGCAGGCTGAGTTACAGGGGGCAGAGGTAGTTGCTCCTGCCCCCCAGCAGCAGAGTGATATGCCAGGAGGGCAATGTGAAGTACAGGGAGAGGAGAGCAGCGTCCTCCCTCCCCAGCGGCAGGCTGAGTTACAGGGGGCAGAGGTAGTTGTTCCTGCCCCCCAGCAGCAGAGTGATATGCCAGGAGAGCAATGTGAAGTGCAGGGAGAGGAGAGCAGCCTCCTCCCTCCCCAGCGGCAGGCTGAGTTACAGGGGGCAGAGGTAGTTGTTCCTGCCCCCCAGCAGCAAAGTGATATGCCGGGAAGGCAGTGTGAAGTGCAGGGAGAGGAGAGCAGCGTCCTCCCTCCCCAGCGGCAGGCTGAGTTACAGGGGGCAGAGGTAGTTGGTCCTACCCCCCAGCAGCAGCGTGATTTTTTGGGAATAGAGAGCCCAGTCTCCTTTCCCCAGCAGCAGGACACTGTATTGGGAGAAGAGACAGTCGGTCTCCCTCCACAGAGGATGGAAGTATGTATGGGAGAGGAGCTTGCTACCACCTCTCCCCAGCGGCGGATCATTGATGAGCAGGAAATAGAGAGCCCAGTCTCCTTTCCCCAGCAGCCGGACACTGTATTGGGAGGAGAGACAGTCGGTCTCCCTCCACAAAGGCGGAAAGTATGTATGGGAGAGGAGCTTGCTACCACCTCTCCCCAGCGGCGGATCATTGATGTGCAGGGAATAGAGAGCCCAGTCTCCTTTCCCCAGCGGCAGAGTGTCCAGCAGGGAATAGAGAGCCCAGTCTCCTTTCCCCAGCAGCAGGACACTGTATTGGGAGGAGAGACAGTCGGTCTCCCTCCACAAAGGCAGAAAGTATGTATGGGAGAGGAGCTTGCTACCACCTCTCCCCAGCGGCGGATCCGTAATGTGCAGGGAATAGAGAGCCCAGTCTCCTTTCCCCAGCGGCAGAGTGTTCTATTGGGAGAGGAGCCTGTTACCCCCTCTCCCCAGCGGCAGCTTAAGGTACCAGGGGGAGACTGTAAGCCCCCCACCGGTGCAGATGGGACCATGGTCTCTGCACTTACCACACAGGGGGTAGGGATGGTCGGTCCTGCCCCCCCACGACAGGGCTGTTTAGCCAAAGGGGAGACAGTCGGTCTCCAGCAGCAGAGCTGTGTAACTAAAGGGGAGACAGTCGGTCTCCAGCAGCAGAGCAGTGCAGCTAAACGGGAGACAGTCGGTCTCCAGCAACCAGGCTTCAACCAGACTACTCCCGTGGTAGTGCTGGCATCAAGGCAGAGTGCCGCTGGTCTCTGCCCACTCAGCAACCCACCAAGGCAGCTTACCAGTCCCCCACACAGCCATGGTGAGGCACCTGGACATGGACAAATTTCTCCTCTACCCAGGTGTAGTAACCAGTTATTGTGGGTGGGCGGTACTGCTGTTTCTGTTTTGTGGGTGGGCTGCTGGACTAACAAGGGCACTGACCGGCAGGAGGTCAGATACCCTGTTAGTCTGTTTGGAAAAGGGGAGAGATGTGACGAGAGCAATCTCGCCACATTGCATTGGAGAAGCCTGGCTGCCCGCCTGCTGCCTTTGGACTATGGCCCTGGGAGATTGGGCCCTTTAAAAACAGTATGCGGCCATACCAGAGTGTATGTCACTCATTCTGGCCCTTTAAATACAGTGGGGTCATTTGGTACTTGCCCTGTGTGAGCTGTGGTAACCCAGATAGCTATGCCATGGAGCCTATTCGTGTGATTAAAGACTTTGGCTCTATGGCGATTAAACTGTATTCGGTTGGTCTGAGTGCCATTCACCTAATAATGTGCACTCAGACCTGAGCTATCTGGGGATATGTGAAATGTCTGTGTGTTATGTGTAAAATGTGACTTTATGTATTTTAAAGTGTTTTATGTCGTTTTGCAACCATGTGGTTAATGGAGTCTGCCTCTAGTCCTGGATAATTGGATTACTTCTCCAATTATCTCCAGGGCAGAAGGGAGGAAACCAGGATGCATTGTGGGGATGTTTTTCTTCTGTTTGAGCCAGATTTTGCCATGCTGCAAGCCAGGGCCCAAAAGATACTTTTACTAACTTTTGAACCCCTGGTCTGATTCATGCAATTTTTGAGTATGTTGTTCCCCCGAATGGATTGATTGTGAATATGTATTTTTATGTGAATGTGATGTATGGTTTGAAAGTTATGAAAGTTGTGTAAAAGTAAATTTTGAACTGTATGCATAATGGGATTATGTGTCACACTAAGGGGAGGGGATGTGTGGGATGTAACATCTATGTCATTGGTTATTTTATGCCTCCCCCTGGGTGTGGCCTGTATGTGTACTCATGTAATAAAAACCAGGCTGGGTGCCCCAGCACCTCAGACCACTGCTTGACCTTCAACACGGAGCCTTGTCTCGTTCTTGGGGGGATTCACTGTATGCTGTTTTAGATTGACTGCTAGGAGTGTAAGCTGATGTCTGCTTTTCCTATTCATCTGCTAGCAGCTATTCGTGAGGTTCCAGCTTGGAGTGCTATCTTATTCCCTGGTATGCAGTTCGGGAGTTTAATGCATTCACCTATATCCAATTTGTGAGTTTTGATGTTCTGCAGGAGCTGTGCCTTTCTGAGAAAAGGGGATTATCGCCTAAACGGATTTTAACCCCTCATATGCTGAAACGGTCCGTTACATTACAATACAGTTTTATATTAGAGTTCTATACAGCGCTGCGGAATTTGTTGGCGCTTTATAAATCATAATGATAAGAATTATACATACAATAGCTTTTTTCTTCTTTTTGTGCAAGTTATGCAAGTGCAATTCTATTCTAACACAAACCCAGTAGAGACAGGCTTAATCAGCATTTAAGACGCTTGTAGACTCAAACGTGAATATAAAGCAGAAAAATAGTATTTCAAATAATCTTGAAAATATATATTAATGTCCTTTAAGTTGTTAATTTAGAAGACATGATAGAGATATTGAGTTTCGGGTTTGCAAAAGCAATTTCCTGCTGTCATCAAACGTTAAATACATAAAAGGGCAAAAAATTTTTTATTTATGCTAAATTTAATAAATGTCTGACATGCAGTATAAAATAAATTAAGTGTTTGGTGGATGCTGATCTTAATTTGTATAATCTGTGTTGGCTTTGTATAAAACACATATATGACACACACTTCTTTCTAAAAATAGTTGTCTCATTCTTTCTGTTGAGCCATGCATTGTTTGGATTTGTAATTTAATTTTGAGATAGAAAAATGTTGCACTCAATTCATCAGAGGCATATTTATTCTAAAGAAAAACAAAATAATATTGCACGTGGGCAATTAATTCCTGAGTTCGATTATTGGCGGCTGATGAAATAGCTGCCAAGCAGGACTGTAGCTCCCACTAATCTTAGCGATAAGACATGTATATACCAGAGCTGCCATAACTGTAAAGATCCCACATTACACTATCCTAACACACTATCCCAAGCCCATGGACAACAAAATATCATGCTAACCCCACCACTAACCCATTGGTTATACAGCCCCAGTCACACCTCTTTGGATGTGATTTGCACAGCCTTCCTAAACACTTCCTGTGATGTTCTAGATTCCTTTATTGCACGTTCTGTTTGATCTAGAATTTGCTACCTATTGCTCTGTGAATAGCCTTCTATGGCCCACCAGCGCCTCCTGTGTGAGATTAAAGTTTAATTTACAGAGCAGAAGAGAAAAACTTCTAAAGTAAGTTAACATACGATTGTAATTACAATTGTATTCATGTAGTCTGTGTGAGTCACAGCCAGGGGAGGTGTGGCTAGGGAAGCATGATGATCTCAGTCAAGGGGGCAGAGCATATACCTTTCCCTTTGTTGACAGGGCGGCCTAAACATTAATTTCACAGCTATAGTGACAGGAATATACGCTTGTATTCCTGTCACTATAGAGTTCCTTTACTATAAAAGATACATAAGATGTATTATGAGAAAACAATGCCATCTCAAGGTTATGTAGACATTTATAAACCACTCATCCTTTATTCTTGTGTGTTTTTTTTTATATCTCCAAAACTGCTTGATGTTCACTGCCATGTATACGCTGTATCCTGCATTTTTTCCATTCACAGTTTATGTGGCAATATTTCACTAGGATATTCACATGATGTTTTACACACATACTCTGTTTATGGTAGGGATTAACCGGCTTCTATTAGAGGGGCAATCTGCTTTAAGGTATGCCAGCTAACTATTCCACAGGCAGGAGAAAGGCTGTGTGGTATACGAGTTGGATACATTTTTATACTGTATACATTTTATTGCTACACTTATCCTTGTACAGTACACTATATTCACATTCACAAAGGGGATTTTAATGGACTGAATTTTTAATGTAAAATTTAGTTCAAGGTGGGGTCCCCGCTATCCCCTGCCAGTAGGTGGCCCTGAGAACACTTCTGTCAGAAGCAAGGACAACACACAAATATGTAGGTGTTTATGCATCTACATTTTTTTTTTTATTCTTTCTTGTTAATAATAACTTTTATTCACGTTTAACTGAATAGTTTATATGTATGTAGCGGTCAATTAACAGGTAATGCGTATTTTTGTAGCGCTACAACACAACATGCCAATAACTGATCAAGTAATGCCAAGAGGACCTATTCATTTAAATGTTTTAAGATATTTTGTTAAAGGACCACTCTAGGCACCCAGACCACTTAAGCTTAATGAAGTGGTCTGGGTGCCAGGTCCTTCTAGGGTTAACCCATTTTTTCATAAACATAGAAGTTTCAGAGAAACTGCTATGTTTGTGAATGGGTTAAGCCTTCCCCTATTTCCTCTAGTGGCTGTCTCACTGACAGCCGCTAGAGGCGCTTGCGTGATTCTCACTGTGAAAATCACAGTGAGAGCACGCAAGCGTCCATAGGAAAGCATTATGAATGCTTTCCTATGTGACCGGCTGAATGCGCGCGCAGCTCTTGCCGCGCGTGCGCATTCAGCCGACGGGGAGGAGAAGAGGAGGATCGGAGGAGGAGAGCAGGAGGAGATCTCTCCGCCCAGCGCTGGAAAAAGGTAAGATTTAACCCCTTTCCCCTTTCCAGAGCCGGGCGGGAGGGGGTCCCTGAGGGTGGGGGCACCCTCAGGGCACTCTAGTGCCAGGAAAACGAGTATGTTTTCCTGGCACTAGAGTGGTCCTTTAAATGAGGACTGGTTAGAAAATGTATGGGAGGGCAGTGCATGGATGGAAAAATAAGTGCACTAAGTGAGATCTACTATTTAATTATTGGGAGGTGGGAGCAAACAGAATTATGTATAAAACTACTAACAATAAACTTTATCCACAA
The DNA here is from genome assembly GCF_036172605.1 of Pelobates fuscus. NCBI lineage: Eukaryota > Metazoa > Chordata > Amphibia > Anura > Pelobatidae > Pelobates > Pelobates fuscus. The sequence continues at coordinate 415,158,536 of NC_086318.1, forward strand.
CTGATTGACAACGAGGAAGAATCATCTGTTCAAACCTTGGTTCCCTAAATGATTGTTCCTTAATTTCTTCAAAATTGTCTTTGTGGTTTGCAGCTGGAGACATGTTAGCCTTGTTGTCTCTAGAGTTGTTTCCATTTTACTATCAAATCAGATTTTTTACAATTTTGTATTCTAACAAATGGCTGTTTAAATCCTCTGTTCCCCCCTCTCCGCCCCCCAATATCGCCTCTGTAAGCTTTATGCTCTGCTTAACACGTTCTCTTGACACTCCTTGCCATCACTTTCCTGTTAGAGTTCATTTATATTACCTGTGTGTTCCGAATACTGTCTCAAGAGTTCTGACTCAAGTTCCCATGTATGCAGTTATAGTTTGTCAGCACAGACTAGGCATTCCATAAAAAGCAGCCATTCATGTCTGGAGGAAGCTGTGAATGAAAATCACATTGGTGACAGGATGCTGATGTTGTCAGCTGTTCCACTTTAATGGAATCCACTACTGTGAGAAACATTGGTCGTCACTCCCTCCACCCTCCTTCCTTCAATCTTCCATCGTAGGAACATCTGCAACGGCAAGAGAAAAATTTATGTCAACAAAGTCACGTCAAACTAAACAAACTCCAAAAGTTGACACCCTTCTTAAAAGATCGTAAATCATAAATATACACTCTTTTCTTATTTAATTTACATCACATTCAAGCAATTTCATTGTAGCTTTGAGTAATTATTTTTTTTATGTTAAGATATTAAGTAAGTTAGGGCTGTTCAGCCCCTGTAAAATAAGAATCGAGCAAATAAACATATCCAGCCCGGTGGTTAAAACACGCTCTGTAAGATTCACTGGCTGCATCTCGCAATTCTATATCACAGAATGCCAGGAGTAACACTACGTATATTTGATATCGTATGTCAGAATAAATTATTGTTTATCCTAAAGAAACAATGCCAATTTGGGTGATCTAGAAGAGACAGGAAAAATGATTGATGCATTCTGTACATTGACTGATACAATGAAACATGCCCTTATAAATACCGTACATATGAGAAAGAGATGCTTCTCACGTTTTTTGGCTGATTGGCTATTGGAGAACCAGAGGGGCGAGATCTTCAGTTTCTTCACCTGAAGGCCATGGAGTTGGCATTTCTGATTCGGCATTAACATGGAACTGAATAGCGTGGGTTTTTCAGGATTGACTCAAAAATGTCAAAGTTGCCTAGCAACATTATAACTAGCGTACATTGTTAGGTTGTGGGTTACAGATATGTAATACTAAACACTCATGAACCCTGGAGACACATCAGACTTTAAAGGACCACTCTAGGCACCCAGACCACTTCAGCTTAATGAAGTGGTCTGGGTGCCTGGTCCTTCTAGGATTAACCCTTTTTTTTTTATAAACATAGCAGTTTCAGAGAAACTGCTATGTTTATAATAGGGTTAATCCAGCCTCCAGAGCCTCTAGTGGCTGTCTCACTGACAGCCGCTAGAGGCGCTTGCGTGATTCTCACTGTGAAAATCACAGTGAGAGCACGCAAGTGTCCATAGGAAAGCATTGTAAATGCTTTCCTATGAGACCGGCTGAATGCGTGCGCATCTTTTGCCGCGCATGCGCATTCAGCCGAAAGGGAGGATCGGAGGCGGAGAGGAGGAGGAGGAGAGCTCCCCGTCCGGCGCTGGATTAACATTAAGTTTTAACCCTTTCCGCATCCCAGAGCCCGGCGGGAGTGGGACCCTGAGGGTGGGGGCACGCTCAGGGCACTATAGTGCCAGGAAAACGAGTATGTTTTCCTGGCACTATAGTGATCCTTTAAACATCCACTTTTCTCAGACTTCATTTGGAGAACCTGTGCTTAACACCTGTAGTTATTTACTCAAGGTAATAATGTGGACATTCCCCAAACTCTTTACTGACAAATTGCAAGAAACCAGCAGATACGGCAACCTCGGTATTGGCAGTGAGGGTGTGTTGCACTGCATGTTGACTCAGCACAATGTCTTATCCAGGTTCCAATAGGTTGTTCTGAAAATGCAACATATACTACAATATGTAACTTCTGTCCCGTTACAGATTTTGCCGTTTAGCTGAAAGCAGCAAGGTGAATTGTTAGTGGATGAGGTTTACCTTGACGTGGCAGGTGAGTTTACACTTTAATGGCCATTAAAGTGATAACTAAAAAAACTCCATTTATAAAAACATGCATATGGATGTGGGATAGTGCACAGGTAACCTTTTTTTTCTTTTGTTCTATGTATTTTGGCTGATGAATACTGTAGCCACTGTTGCCACCTAGGGGTAGTGGAGTTTTGAGGGCAGGGTTTTATTTTCCACATTTGTAAAAACTCCAAGGGTGTAATTTAGGAACGTGAATTTGGAATGTTTTTTTTTTAAGAGTGGAGGGTTTAGTCAGTTGTAACTATAGATACAAAGAACATTTTCCCAAATCAACTTTTTAAAAATCTCCTGTTATTTAAATGTAAATGGAGATTTGAGATAGTAAGCACTGGTAACTTTTTTTTTTTTTGCTGTTCTATGTATTTGGGCTGATGTATACAGTGGTCGTTGCTGCTGCTCAAGAGTAATGGGAGTTTTAAGGCAGGGCTTAATTCTGTGTGTTTGTATTTTTTCAGTATTGCACATCTGTGTTACAGTGCTGCCACCCACCCAATTTGTCCTATTAAGGGTTAATAAGAGTGAAGAGATTCATAAGATTATCAATTTCTGTCTCATTAGAGATTTTATTTTAGCTGAGAGCGGCAAGGTGAATTGTTAGTTTAGGACTCACCTAAGAAGTTTGCCTTGACGGGGCAGGTGAGCTTGCGATTTATTGGAGTGATAGTAACAACTCTAGTTATTCAGTTGTTCAAAGGAAGCAGGTAACTTATTTTGCATTTGTTCTACATTTTTTAAAGGAACACTCCACTGCCCAAATTCAAAATAAATAAAAATCGCTGTTTAGTAAATATACCCCAAATGAAAACTTGCATGCATTTAATTATGTATTTTTTGATTGGAGAAATATATAAAATCAGCTTGCAAAACTTGCAGTTCTCTTGTCTGCTGCCTTTGCAAGCCCTCTCCTTCTAACCCCGCACAGACTTTCTGTGGCTGTCCAATCACAAACTTCCCAATGCAGTTCAATGAGAAGTCTTTGCAAGGCAGGTGCTCTGGGCAATTGCTGTCTCTTGAGGTGCATTGAGCTAACAAAACCAGGAAGTGGCATTAACTGTTGTCTGCTTGAAAGCTAAGGTTGTAACCCGGTTAATTTATAAAAGTGTAAAAATAGGACACACGTGTCAAACATAAAGCTCTTCAGCAAGCTAAAGTTTTCTAGGGGTCTGGAGTGACCCTTTAACTTGTTGAGTGATTGCTTTTTGAAAGCCATTCTGTTCATGGGAGGGCTGGTCCCAGGGCCACTAGCCTGGATGACCTGACAAAGGGGATGTGTGCTGCAGTCTCCACCATAGTTCTACAGGTTAAACTAGCAGGAGGTGCATTGAGTCTGAAGAAACATAATCTGTGTCTCTTAGGCATTCGGTGACCTCTGTGATTGTTCAGTCACATACTTATGGAGGTTACAGGGATATATCTATAATGTCACAGCCTGCAACTCTATCAGCCTCCATTTATCATAATAACCATATATTACATGCTCCATGTGAGTAGGACCATCCGCACTGAGATTTGCCTGTTCCATTTGTATTTGCCTCTCAGGTCAACCATTGCCAGCCCTCCCCTGATTCTGTTACAGCTCTGTTTAGTATGCATCCAGCATCAGTAGCTGTCATTTATCTAACCCGAGGCTGACCTGCAGCATCCTCGTAAAGGGATCATCGGGAGATGTGAGAACCACGTGAGGTGCTCCTTCAGACAGTGTGGCTGTCTGTGACAACTGTGACAAAAAGATAATTAAAAATGCCAAATCCCCTGCTTTTAGTGCTTGTAAGGAAGCTGATTGAATGACACTGAATGTGCCACTAGAATGTAGAAACACATGGTATATGGCCCGCATACAATAAGTACAGCTAATCGAAGTGTCTGGAAGTATATAAGGCTGCTAAAATAGTTTATTTGAAAAAAAAAATAGTCAGAACTAACTAAATCCTTCACTCTTTAAAAAAAAAAAAAAAATTCAAAGAAAATTACCCAATCCTGGTCCCGAGATACATACACACAAAATGAAGCCTTGGGCTCAAAATCCCACTACTCCTAGGTGACAACAATGGCTACATCTATACAAATGTATAGATCCCATATCCCTGCCCATGTTTAAATAACAGGACATTTTTTTAGTAATACTCCAATGGCCATTAAAGTGTAAGCTCACCTGGTATGTCAAAGCAAAACCTCTTAGGTGAGTCCTACACTAACAATTCACCTTGATGCTTCGGCTAAAAGGTAAAATCTCAAATGATACAGAAATGGATGTTTCTATGAACCCTTACACCCTTATTAACCCTTTATAGGGTACACATGATGTTGGTGGTCGCACAGTAACATAACTGTGTAGCAACATTGGAATGGTGCTAAAAACCTCCTGTTATTTACATGTGCACAAGGAATTGGAATAGCACACCGGTAACCTTTTTTTTTATTTTACTCTCAAAGTTTTTTCTATAAAAGTTACCAGAGTGCGCGAGCAAGTGCAGTTACACTATGTTTCACCTTGCTACACAAATGCAGAGAGAAACAGTGGGGCCTTGGAAGATAAATTTGTTCTGCTGCAGGGTGAAGTCCAGTATAAGAGCAAACAAAAAGGTAAGCAGAGGGCTGAATTTCATTTTGCGTTTTTTGAATTTCATTTTGCATTGCTACGTCAGGAGAGCAAGGGTCAATTCATGTAATTCTTTATGTTGTAGCAGATCCACTGTAAAAATAGTAATTTATCTCCCACATGCAGAGATGTATCGATGCTCAGTGAATCATCACGCGACTGTTATGCGCTCTCCTTTGCATGCATGCTGTTCTGGCTGGCATGCCCAGTAGTTCAAAATTAGGTCAGTGATTGCAACAACAGGGTGTGAGTACTAACACATGCTACGCGAGAGAGTAAATCTTATGGACTTAGCACGGTATGGTGCTCCACCCTTCACATCTGAAATAAGGAAGACATCACCCTAGGTTTTCTGACTGTGGCCAATGTGACCACACCATCGATTTCCTCACATTCTTCCCAAGGAGTTACTGGAAGCAATTAAGTAAGCCTGGATTGTTGGCATAGCTCTGGGAACATGTATAAATAACCACCATTCTGCAGAGCAGTCTATTCTCCGGGGCTCATGTTATATACAATTAATATAGAAAAGGTATTGAAAACGCTAGGTTTGAACAGGTCACATTACAGAATGTTCCAAATTTAACCAATTCTATACAATGATTGTCTTCCTGAAATCTAACTTTTTAATATTAAAGAACCAAGTGGGACAATGAGGCTTACTGGATACAGTGCATTTGTTTTCTGTTTAAGTAAGTTTTAATTTCTTTTTAGAAAGTACAAAAAAAATAAGGCATTACACAAAACAGAAAAGAATTGTAAAACCGATATGAAATAGGCACACCAAAATATCCACATATAGCTCAAAGATTAAAGATGTGAACTATAACTATATACTTTACTCAGGTCAAATGGCTTGATAAGTGATTATTAATTAAATTGAATTAATTTATTATAATAATAACCACCCAAATAATTCAAAACTGAAACAGTTGGTAAAACATAGAAACGAACAAAAATGTAAAGAATTACACAAAATAAATACAAAATAAAATAAATACAAAATAAAGAAAGAAATGAAAATTAAAAGAAGGAATGTGAAGAACAACGAGAAATTTGCACATGAAAAGAGCATCAAGGATAAAACGTAAAAGACATTGGAAAAATTATACAAATATGAGGACTGAGGGATTGACAGCCAGCCGGTAGGCTTGATGCGACAGCAAGCCTTTGATAAAGTGGTGCCATACAAAGACGCCATATTTTATTATTTACGATGACAGGGTCATGTAGTCTAGCCGTTATTTCCTCCATGTTATAAACATATTTAACTTAAATATAATTAAATATAATCCCATTCGGGAGGAGAGATGGAGCCTTCCAGCGCTTGGCAATGCAAAACTTGTGACATAGTTTTAGTTGTTGCAAAAACCACAATGGTGACAACCATTCAACAACGCTAATAGTGGATCCGGACCGGTTGACACTCACAAATTGAGCGAGAAGCTCAAACACTGAGGTCCAAAATGATGAAACCAGAGGGCCCGTTTTTTTTTTTTTTTAAAGGCTCATATCGCTTCTTTTGATGGTCAACACGTGACTAGTGCTGCCTTGCTGCATGCAGAAATCATATGCTGCAAGACTCCTTTTTGCTGAATGAACAGATTTTGTGCTTTCTTGATTTGGATACTGCATATTCCAGAGCAGTCCTTTTCGTATGCAGTCCATCAAAATGTATATGTGAAACGTTCCCAAGAAAATATAACGGATGTTACAGCCTTAGTTACAAGGAGCGCAACATTCTGCATTATGAATAATACATTTTAACATCTGTAGTTTAATGGGTTTAGAATTATACATTCCCCCGTTTCGTAAAATAAACCACACAGGGATCTATTAATTAAACTCTAATTTGTTGCAAGTTGAGATCCAAATAGTAAAATTCAGGCTAAAATATCAAAGCTGTGAGTATATCCGAGTTAGAGAATTTTTGCAAGTGAGCTATTTTAGCCTGAATTTTGCCATTCAAATTTTAATTTACTACTATTAAGAGTTTAGTGAAAAAAAAACCAAAGGTGACAAAATTTAAAATATGCTAAATATATTTTTGTTGTAATAATAAGAAACAAGCATAATTGAAAACATGAGCAATTTTGCAATTCCGTTCTTAGAGATCTCAATTCACTGTTAAGTTAATTAAGCCCATAAACCCGTTTTCCAACCTCACTGGTGTCATTGTAAACACTTACACACATTCCATTTAACCCACTTCGCAGCCCCCTGCAGCCAGTTCCGCCGATCCGAGTCATGTAATCGCGATGACACAGCAAGCAAATGACTTAAATCGGCGAGGTTGACAGATGGCCTGCAGGGGGACTTTCTGGGTTGTCAGTCAGATCCCCCAACGAATAACTAAGAAAATAATTTAATTAAACATATATAATATGTAAAATACATTTAGAATCATATTTTATTCTAATAGTATTGTAGTATTAATATATATATATATATATATAAAATTATAAATATTATATACCGTAATAGTAATTAAAAAAAAATAATTAACACTTGGAATAAAATTATAATTATATAAAAATTGATTATTTCATCCCTCACAGACAGTGGACCCCCCACATACAGTACACTCCCACCAACACAGAGTACACCTTTGCATACACACACAGTGCACCTCTCACACACATCATCTTTTTACCCACATACACACTTCTTCCCCACATACCTTCACCCACACACACACACATACATGCTCCACCCCATTACAATACAGACCAAATCTCATATATTATATATATATACACACCCACAAATTGCTATTATTTTTTAAATTTAAATCCACCCAGCCTTTGGGAGAGCTAAGTGGATCTTTCCCTGGCGTACAGTGTCTCAGTCTTCCTGCAGTTTCTCTCTGCTCCTCAGTGCGCTCTCTGTAGTGGTGCCGGGGCTAAACAGCGCAGAAGGGAGCAGAGAGGGACTGCAGGAAGGTTACTGCTCCCTCATGCGCCGCCTCCATGCTCCCCGCGGTGGCCGGCTTTAATATTTCCTGTGTGGCTTAGCAAAGGGCTGACAAATGCCAGGCGCCAGGGCGAAATATCTAGTCGCCATGGCGACCTGGAATTTGTCGAGCCCTGTGTATGTATATATGTATATATATATATATATATATATATATATATATACACACACACATATACACATGTTTTATAACTGCCCCACTACAGGTAGTTCCCGACTTTACGAACTAATTGGTTCTGAAGCCTAGTTGATAAAGTGAGAGTTCATAAAGTGAGAACTAATTTCCCATAGACCGCAATGTAATAAACATGGGTTCCGTTCCTGACCAACAAATTTTACCATTGAAAACCTAAATTATTAGGTACAAATACAACATGAAAGCATAGCCAATACATGTATGTTGTAGGAATTTTAAAGGCATACACACCATATTGAAATCTTCTTTAAATTATCATCAATCCTCATACTATTCAATGAAGAGACATGCTGCACTTGAATGGGGAACCTCTCTTAAACACTCCTACTTATTCATTTTCTTCATTATCAGCTTTCCCCTCTCCTTTATCACTTTTCTTTTACTCCTTTTACTTTTACACCTCTCTCAAACTCTCCTCCTTCTCCTCTCTTACTTTCAAACTTGCATCTCTCCTTTAGCACTTTTCTGTTACTCCTTTTATTTTTACAGCTCTCAAACTTTCTTTGTTCTCCCCTTTTTCGGCCCTCCTCCTGCTCCTTACTATTTCTGCCTGCCAAAACATGGCACAGTGACAAACACACATACAAACAGACAGCTATGTCAGACACACGCAGACAGCTATGTCAGACACACACACACACACACAGACAGCAATACTCAATAGCACACAGTGCAATAATATTACAGGATCTGTAATGTGTGCCCATGAAAGCACAAAAAGAATACAGTACAATCTAAATCTGTTTTTTTAGTCTTCACTTTATCTTCAGAAATTGTGTTCTTGATCCTCATCTCTCTTCTTGTCTACTCCTGACCACAAATTATTCTTCTTCTCTTCTTGTTTGTGCTCCAAAGCACTATTCTCGGTCCTGATCCGTGGACCACTGACACAAAATGGAGGTGAAACAAAATGGCGGCACATCCAGAAAAAAGTTCATAATGTCGGGAGTTCATAAAGCGAGAGTTCATAAAGTGAGAAATGCCTGTACTTTTGTCCCAGGTCCCTTATGTGCCCCCCCTGGAGATGCCACTGTGAATCCCAGTAGAACATTGCCCAGAGCATTGAACTGCCTCATTGCCTCCTTCCCATAGTGCATCCTGCTGCCATCTCTTTCCCATGTAAATGACACACAAGCGCCCGGCCATTCACCTGATTTAGAAGTAAACATGATTCATTAGACCAGGCAACCTTCTTCCATTGCTCCATTGTCTCGTTCTGATGCTCACATCCCCAAACTGGATAGGGATCATCATAGGCATTCTGACCGGTCTGCGTCTATATAGCCTATATGCAGCAAATTGCAATGCTCTGTTTATTCTAACACCAGTAAGATTAGTAAGCAAACCAGCTTAGTGAGAGAGACATTAAGCTCAAACCTAATATGAGCAGAGAGCTGGACTAGTATATCAAGGTAACATGAGGGGAAAAGCCACTGAAACTGGACCCACTGTCAAAAGACCCCTGGCGCTTGAGTACTAGACATCAATGCTGTGATTCACCAAATTATATTATTAATCTATAGTTTAACTAGTTGGGTGAGTAAGAGGGTGACATCAACTGAAATGTAACTCACTATCAGTAACCCCCTAAGAGGTGCAGTGGAGCCAGTAGAACTGTGTTACACAAAATTATCGAGAAATTGTCAAATACCATAACAATATCTAAAGCGCCCGGTGTTAGGTACTGATATAGGCATAGTAGGCCCAAAGAGGAGCAGGATAGCAAATGCTGCGGATAGTGGGACAGCAGGCCATCCAGTTACGTAAGTTTCCAGTCAGCCTATGCCCAGGGCAGGTAAGAGCTGATGCAGCACATGGAGTTGGATGGAGGCTTCTTCTTTGCGAAGGTACACATCACAGTTGTACCTAGATATAGTGTAGCTCCAGCCCCAAGTCTAATTGGGATGCAATTCAGGTACTTTGGGCCAGAGGCGGCTCTAGACTTTATGAGGCCTTAGGCGAAACGCAAACATGAGGCCCCACTAACAAAATAGTGTCACATATACACATTGATGCACTGTCTAGCTGTGTATGTGCCTGAGAGTGTGTCTGACAGAGAGTATCCTTGTGTGTGTGAATGTATGTCTCTGTGAGCATGTTTGCGTTTTTGTCTGAGACCCTGTGTATGGGGTAGCTGCTTGAAGTGTGTTGTGTGTATGGGGGGGGGTGATGGTGAGAGGCGGGTGATGGTGAAAGGGGGGTGATGTGAGAGGCGGGTGATGGTGAAAGGGGGGTGATGTGAGAGGCGGGTGATGGTGAAAGGGGGGTGATGGTGAAAGGGGGGTGATGGTGAGAGGGAGCGGGGGGGTGATGGTGAGAGGGAGCGGGGGGGTGATGGTGAGAGGGAGCGGGGGGTGTGATGGTGAGAGGGAGCGGGGGGTGTGATGGTGAGAGGGAGCGGGGGGTGTGATGGTGAGAGGGAGCGGGGGGTGTGATGGTGAGAGGGAGCAGGGGGTGTGATGGTGAGAGGGAGCAGGGGGTGTGATGGTGAGAGGGAGCGGGGGGTGTGATGGTGAGAGGGAGCGGGGGGTGTGATGGTGAGAGGGAGCGGGAGGTTTGATGGTGAGAGGGAGCGGGGGGTTGATGGTGAGAGGGAGCGGGGGGTTGATGGTGAGAGGGAGCGGGGGGTTGATGGTGAGAGGGAGCGGGGGGTTGATGGTGAGAGGGAGCGGGGAGCGGGGGGTTGATGGTGAGAGGGAGCGGGGGGTTGATGGTGACAGGGAGCGGGGGGTTGATGGTGACAGGGAGCGGGGGTGATGGTAATGTGACAGGGAGCGGGGGGTGATGGTAATGTGAGAGTGAGGGGGGGTAATGTAAAAGTGAGGGGGTAATGTAAGAGTGAGGGGGGTAATGTGAGAGTGAGGGGGGTAATGTGAGAGTGAGGGGGGTAATGTGAGAGTGAGAGGGGGTAATGTGAGAGTGAGGGTAATGTGAGAGTGAGGGTAATGTGAGAGTGAGGGTAATGTGAGAGTGAGGGGGGGTAATGTGAGAGTGAGGGGGGGTAATGTGAGAGTGAGGGGGGGGGTAATGTGAGAGTGAGGGGGGGGTAATGTGAGAGTGAGGGGGCATAATGTGAGAGTGGGGGGGTAATGTGAGAGGGGGGGTAATGTGTGAGGGGGGGGTTATGTGAGAGTAAGGGGGCTAATGTGAGAGTAAGGGGGCTAATGAGAGAGTGAGGGGGGTAATGTGAGAGTGAGGGGGGTAATGTGAGAGTGAGGGGGGTAATGTGAGAGTGAGGGGGTAATGTGAGAGTGAGAGGGGGTAATGTGAGAGTGAGAGGGGGATGGTGAGTGGGGTGAGGCTGAGGGTGGTGATGGAGGGTTATGCTGAGGGTGGTGGGGGTGAGGCTGAGGGTGGTGAGGGGGGTGATGCTGAGGGTGGTGGGGGAGTGATGCTGAGGGTGGTGGGGGGTGGTGGTGATGAGGGTGGTGGGGGGGTGGTGGGGGTGAGGCTGAGGGTGGTGGGGGTGATGGTGGTGGGGGGTGAGGCTGAGGGTGGTGGGGGGTAAAGCTGAGGGTGGTGGGGGGTAAAGCAGAGGGTGGTGGGGGGTGATGGTGGTAGGGGGTGAGGCTGAGGGTGGTGGGGGGTGATGGTTGTGGGGGGTGAGGCTGAGGGTGGTGGGGGGTGATGGTGAGGGGTGATGGTGGTGGGGGGGTGAGGCTGAGGGTGCTGGGGGGTGATGGTGAGAGTGGTGGGGGGTGATGGTGAGGGTGGGGAGGGGTGATGGTGGTGGGGGTGAGGCTGAGGGTGGTGGGGGGTGATGGTGGTGGGTGGTGGGGGGTGATGGTGAGGGTGGGGAGGGGTAATGGTGGTGGGGCTGAGGGTGGTGGGGGTGATGGTGAGAGTGGTGGGGGGTGATGGTGGGGGGTGATGCTGAGGGTGGGGGGTGAGGCTGAGGGTGGTGGGGTGAGGCTGAGGGTGGTGGGGTGAGGCTGAGGGTGGTGGGGGTGATGGTGGTGGGGGGTGAGGCTGAGGGTGGTGGGGGGTGATGGTGGTGGGGGGTGAGGCTGAGGGTGGTGGGGGGTGAAGCTGTGGGTGAGGCTGAGTGTGGTGGGGGGTGATGGGGAAGGAGAGCCTACCTTTCCCTGGTGGTCCAGTTGGTTCCCTGGTGGTCCGGTGGCCACTGCTTCCGGTCTGCAGCTCCGCATAGCTGCAGACCATGTAATCTCGCGAGATTTCAGAGCGTTGCCGTGGTAACCCGCGGCAACGCTCTGATTGGCCAATTCTCGCGAGTCACATGGTCTGCAGCTCTGCACACTGCGGAGCTGCAGACCAGTGTCTGCGATGGTGGCCGGGCAGCCAGGAGGGGCCTCGCACCCGGCAGCATACCGGGCAAGCCGCCGGGCCCCCTCCTGGTGTCAGGTCCTTGGTCACTGACCGAGGACCTGACACACTCTGCTCACAGGCGGTTTAGGCGGCCGCGAGGCCCCCGCCAGCGCGAGGCCTTAGGCGGACGCCTAAACCGCCTAATTAGAGAGCCGCCTCTGCTTTGGGCTCTCAGAGATGAAGATCCTTCCTCGCTGGTGACAACAGAAAGTCCCCTTTTGTCGTAGCATCTCACTGCTGGTGTTCTTCTGCCGGTGTGAGGTGCATTGTTGGAGCAAGCCCCTAATGACCTTCTGTCTAATAGGGCTGGCTCTGCAAGAATTAGGCTGAGGGGCAGGATTTTTGCGCGGCATGGGCTCCTCTGGCGTGTAGCATAAAGGAACTACCACCGCTGCTCTCACTTCTATCTTGCACAGAAGCAGGTAAAGATCTTGTCTAGGTGACATAGTGAGAGCTCTACATCTTGTTGCAGATCACTTTGCACCCACTCGCAGCCCCGCTCCTTTAAGACTCCGCAATACGCCATCTTAGAAAGCGTGTTGTTATTCTACAGGCTTTAGTAGCATGTGTCTAGAGCTGGTGTGGTTAGGCAGGTCAGCATAGTGGGGACTTGGATGACCCCCACCGGTCCAAGGGGGAGTTAGGAGAGTTACGGTGCCGTACAGCTCTGGTTAGGGTGAGGAAATAGGCCGCCTTCCCTCACTTGAGACTGTAGTAGGCCTCGGCCTGCTGCCTCGGATCCCAAAAGCTTGGGGTGAGGTCTCAATTTAATTGGTAGGGTTCCCCCTGTGTGGGTAGCACTATGTCAGGAGGTTATGAGCTTGGCAGTATGGAATATCTCCGAGGCAACAGCACGGATAGTGGGAGCGGTACAGAACGCGTCAGCTCGAGAGTCAAGCTCCGCCCCCTTCTGACACCTTTCTATCACTACCAGCATTATGTTTTTCAGCAATTTGAGCTCCTCTGGGCCATCTGTTCCCCCCTGGAAGAGCCACTTATTGGCAAAACGCGCATCGGGACAGTTGTGTTTGTGGTTGGCATGATTTTAATACTTTTTCTGGTATTTTTATATTTTATAGATTTAATTAAAGGTTATGTTTTATCTACTAATGTGTTGCTTTCTTCCCTTTGTTTCTTTGTTCAGACTCTAAATTTCTTCTGTGTCATCAGACCAGACGGGCTAGCCTTCGCTTCCCAAGTGAATCAATGAGCTTTGGGTGCCCATGACCCTGACACCAATTCACTGGTTGTCCTTCCTTAAAACAATTTTGGTAGATACTAACCACTACATACCAGGAACATCCCATAAGACTTGTCGTTTTGGAGATGCTCTGACTCAGTGATCTAGCCAGTGGTCTAGCCATCACTAGTTGGCCCTTGTCAAAGACACTCCAAAGACATGTCCATTTTTCCTGCCTCCAACACATGAACATCAAGATCTGACTGTTTACTTGCTGCTTAAATACATCACCCCTTGACAGGTGCCATTGTAACGATATAGTCAATGTTATTCACTTCACCTGTCAATGGATTTAATGTTGTGGATAATCAGTGTACATTACATTTCCTTTTTCAGACTTTACCAGCATGCTGCTGTCATAGAGCAAATCTCAGCATGTGTTGGAACCAGAGGAAGAACCCAGAGAGCTGCTATGGCACATGATTGATGCATGTGATGCACAGTCTTCCCCCAGTTTCTGTGACCCAGAGTCAAGATGCCTGAGGGAAAGAGCAGCATATGTTTGTGATTTATGCTTCATGTCAAAGCATTTTTTTTATATGTTATCACCCGTTGTAGTGGTTATGGTGCCAGGAGTAGCATGTAGAACCTGTATAGAAGAGTTTAACAATTCACCTGAGTCTTGCTCAAGCCACATCCACTGCAGCATTTCAAAATTCCAAGCTGTTTTAGTCACATGTTCTGGGGTTGTAGCTAGCCCCTGGCACACAAGTGCAAATATCTCGGTACGTGCTGAGTTCCAATCGGAAACACTCCACATACAGATAGCATATTCCGTGACCATTTCTAAAAACAGAAGTGGTCATAGTGGTGGAAGTAACCATGTAAATGTTTAGTTATGTGGCGCCTACTGCAGCACAAGGGTTAAAAGTAAGGCTTCTTATTCAAAAAAAAGTAAAGTCCAACCTAGGCAGATGAAGGGTTAAAGGGTTACTGTATGAATTGGGGCTGATGTGTACGGTGGTCGTTGCTGCTGCCTAGGAGTGATAGGAGTGAGTGTAGGACCTGTTCTTTTGTAGGTGGAGGGTTAAAGACACACTCAGGGCACTATATATGCTTTATTTCAAGTGGGGATAGTGCCTAGAAAGTCCCTTTAATGAAACATTGTTATTGCGCCAATTAGCAGGGAAAACGTTATGGGATATTGTCCTATCCAAGTAAAGGAATTAAGGTCCCTCTCCCCTGAAATGGTTAAATAAAATATGGCAACATAATTAAAATGTCACTTGGCATTGAAGGAGTTAAGTTTCAGTCTTAAGACCCATGATTAGAACCTCAGCTGACAATCCCAAGAGCTAGTCTTATTCTTCATACACTAGAATTCATAGTCGCTAGTATAGTTCATGTGATATTTTTTTAATCTCTAGTCCCCACTTCAGTGAAAGCATTAAGAAGCATTTACATGGGTCATGCAATTTAATTAAAGCATTGCACAGTAGAGAAAAGGTGAATGAAAATCTACACGGGTCATGTAATATAATTACAGCCCAGTCCAACAGGGAAAAGGGGAAAGGAAGCCTTTACGGTTCATGTAATATAATTAGAAGTTTCGAATTCTGCCTTTGGGTCCCTCACCTTTTGTGCCATTGACATGTGGTAAGCATTCTGCCATATGTACACTTTAAATTAGTGTTGCCAGATCCACTTTGTTTTCAGGGATACATATCACATATACATACTGATGGGCAGCACATGAAAAGGGTTGCACTGTAGTATGTACAATTTAGAAGAAGGTGTATAAGACTAAAGGGACACTATAGTCACCAGAACAACAACAGCTTATAGTGTTTGTTCTGGTGTGTATAGTCAGTCCCTGCAAGCTTTTTGCAGCAAACACTGTCTTTTCAGGGAAAAGGCAGTGTTTACATTGCAGCCTAGGGATAACTCCAGTGACCAGTTCTCTGATGACTGCTAGAAGTGCTTCCATGGGCAGTGCTGCACAGTGTGCAGCACTGACATTCAGTGTCTCCAGCCTGGAGACAATGACATTTCCTCATAGAGATGCATTAATTGAGAGGATATGCTGATTGGCCAGGGTGGTGTTTGGCTCCTTGGCTGAGATAATCAGAATTGACAATCTCAACCAATCCAATGCTTTCCTATGGGAAAGCATTGTGATTGGATGAGATTATCACTTCTGATAATGTCAACCAAGTAGGCAGATCAGGAGCAGAGCCAGTATCAGCAGACTGGAATAAGTAAGATTTCACATTTCTAGGGAACCAGGGAGGCTAGATAGTGTTCTTAACACTATTGGGTCAGGAATACATGTTTTTGTTCCCAACCCTATAGTGTTCCTTTAAGTAACTAGGCAATGAAGAATCCTTCAGAATATGCATTTAACATACTGCAGGACAACCCCTTTCATGTGTTTACATAAATATGACACAATTATATGTTGTTACAAATCGTTATTTGTAACTGGCCCTTTAAATGGAAAATTGCCCTGCTTCCCTGGATTGTGGAGAAGCCTATTTGCCAGCCTCCTGCCTCATGACTATGGCCCCTGGAAGATTGTGCCCCTGAAAATGTATTAACTTTTATTGGTGTGTATGGCCCTTTAAGAACCGTCTGGGGACATATTGTGACTTTGCTGAACAATGCCCCTTTAAGACTATGTCCCCAGACCTGTAGGCTTACTGAACCAAGTACCACACAGGCGGACCACCCAGAAGTTAAAGTGTGCAGACAATTTACCTCCCAGGCTGTGAGGTTACTGCAGGTTAATTGCCGAGCGCTGGGTGGCCGCCATTCGGCAGCCGAACACGTGGCGGCGGCCATTTTGGTAATTCGAATGCGGTCAGCGGTGTATGTTAAAGATTCTGTGGAACTAAAATCGGCTACACATTCTGCCGAACACCGCTGACCCTTACCTTCTCCCATACGGAACTTGCAGCTCCAGAGACTAAGTCCCGTTCGAAATGGGACTTAGTCGTTTTTTCGCATGAATTTGACCGACCGCACAGCCCAAATCTATGGAACTGTTTTGGGCAGGAAATTGTGCTTGCGGTCGGTCATAAAGGACTTCCAGCTAACTTTTGATCCACTGGAGGGATTTGGCTGATTTTTGGAAGTGTTTATGTTTGATGTATGCTGAGTCTGAATATGCAACTTTTATTGAAATTGGATGTATGGTTTTAAAGTTACAGTGTGTGTGTAAAAACTGTATTTTTATTGTATGTAATAATTGGTTTAACTGTTTATCTGAGGGGAGGGAATGTGTGGGTTGCACCAGATGTGTGATTGGTGATTTTATGCCTCCCCCTGGGAGTGTCCTATTTGCATGTAACCTCAATAAAAGCCAGGCTGGGTGTTCCAGCATCTCAGACCTCTTCTAACCCTCTAACTTGTAGCCTCGACTCATGTTTGTAGGGGACAGCTATAATCACTACAGGGATTGCTATGCTCGTCATACTCCCTTAGCTGTTGAGCTCTTGTAAGAGCTCTTGTTCCTGATCCTGCTTCGCTCTACAGAAGGGAGAGGTTCACCTATTGGAACCTGGAACCTGGAGCCTGGTCGTAGGTCCAGGGCGCAGAGCAGACGGCGAGATACCAGCCCGGCAGCGGTGGTTCGTGGAGTTCGCCGTGCTTATGGTGGCTACGGTGCTGATGGTCCTTGGGTAAGCGCTAGGAGCATCCTTTCCTACGGTCCAACTTCCAGCCAGCCTGGAGGCAACCGTAACATATGTGTCCCTGAAAACATGGTGGATATGTTAACCGTTTAAAAATGAAACATAATTTCATAACCTCAAGATAAATGCAAACATTTAAAGAAAGCAAACACATAAACTGCACTATAATTATTCATTTGTTACATCACTTAATGAAGGGTAAGGTGTTTATACATTTCTACAATAAGTTAGTGATGTTAGTGACAATTCGGATCAGCACTTCCAAACTACCGAACTTCGGCAATTCGGAACTTCATAATGGGCAGGAGGCTCCCAGTGCCAGGACTGCCACCACAACCACTTACACATCCAGTACCGCCATCAGGGTGTCACAGGCCCAGGCGGCTTTGGCAGTCTCGGGCCCCATATTCCCTATGCGCACATATATATAGCGATTAGATTTTCGCAATATATATGTGCAGCAGCGGGCCCCCGGTTACCTGTTACCGCAGAGGGAGCCCAACACTCTCTGTCCTTACTTTACAGCTCCTCTCTCTAACTCTCGCGAGATCTGCAGCCATCTGAGGCTGAGCATTGCCACAGGTTATCATGGCAACACTCCGCACGGCACGCAAGCCATGCTCTCCAGAGTTAGAGAGAGGAACTGTAAAGTAGGGAGAGAGTGTGCTGGATCTCCTCTGCGGTAACAGGTGGCTAGAGACCGCACCATGCCACTGGACCACCAGGGAATGGAGCCCCCCTCCTCCCTGGACCAGGTAAGAAGAAAGAAGGGGGGAATACGATGTATTAAAATTAACACACACCCTGTGTTCCCTACACAAACACACACCCTGGATTAACTACCCAAACACCCACCCTGCATTCATTACACAAACACAGACTCTGCTTTCACTACACTAACACACACTCTGCATCCTCTACCACACACTCAGCATATACTGCACTAACACATTTTCTTTGCCAATTTTGAGGCAATTTTTACTAGTTAATAACCCTGTTTGACGTCACAGTAGGAATGTGATTTATTTTTTTTTACAAATATCCAATGATCTCAGGATAAAAAAAAAAAAAGTTTTTTAAAGACCATGCGGTTGGCCAGGGTTGCAAAAACAGTACATGCTCAACCTCTCTCTCTGAACATATTCTGCAATTATAGCTCCATATCGTCATTCAACTGCTGAACTACACATACAATAAGCACTGTCTAGGGCGGCACTTGCATACGGGAATAACAAGATCCTGGAGAGAACCAGGACTGACTGGAAGGAATCCAGAAGTATCTGTAATTTTTTTTTAAATTGTCATTTATTTATTAATAATAATTACTACATAGTAAAGTTATTATTTAAGTGGGTGGGTAAATTCCTACATGAAGGATCCTTTGAAATGTATTCACCGGATCAAATTCACCGGATAAAACAGGACATTTTTCCAGCACGGATTGTCAGGATGAATGGGCAAATTCCTGTTGTGGATTGACACATTCTGAGTGTAAAAGCAGAAGGTAAAGCTTCTCAAGGCTGAATATTTATTGTTTCACAGACAATAGGCAGTTTCTCAGGGTAAAAGGGTGGGTAGAATTTAGTGTGTTTAAAATTAATTAGGTTATATTGTCTGAAGCTAAACCTTATTACATTTTTCTTTGATTACACATGAGCCTTCTCAAGAATTCGATTACTAGTTTCTCATAGTTAAATTACATACGTGAATAAACTCAACTCACAAGGTTCTTATAAGAGCAAAGCTATAAATGCCTACAGGTATATACTTGCCATGAGAGCCAATCACATCAGTCTCATGCCAGGACAACAAAGATGTGTGACTTGTATATATTTGAATCAATGTATCTTTAATCTCCATTTCTTTGTCATTTTAACATACCTGGGCATGCTTGTTTTTTTAATATATAATATTTGTGGTCGGTTAATATCGTACTGTGAAATAACTTGTGATTGGAATTAAGTCGGCGTGGTGTGCAGGAACCGACGTAGGGGGTAGGCCTGTAAAAGAGGGCCTCCTCGAATGAATTGTATAAGAGGAAGAGGTGGGTGTATGGCAAGGTAGGAAGGGGGGAGTAGCGTTTATATAGGAACGCTAACTCCTCCCACAAATACAGGCCTTACAGCCTTAAACTTGTGGTCGTTTAATATCGAATTGTGAAATACCTTGTGATTGGAATTAAGTCGGTATGGTGTACCGGAACCGACGTAGGGGGTAGGCCTGTAAAAGAGGGCAAACGGAAATGCAAGAAAACACACTTATTGCAATATAATCATCATATAAAATCCATTTGCCTTACTTCTTATCCGTTAGGAACGTTCCTGTATAATGTAGCTGATTTCTAGTGACTCTAATTATGTGTACCGGCGTACTGCTACTGGATGCCGTGCCTATTGAAAGGATGTGCTAAATAGGAGCCAGTGGTCCCAACCTACTCTAATGCCAGGAGTATGAAAGTAGAACTGTATTTAGAAGTAGTTAGGGAATGATTAGTAGGTCAAGTGTCTTGATTGTCTAGTTTGAATGTTGGCGTGACACGAGGTAGTGTCTGTACCTTTTTAAATCTTCCTTGAGGAGACAACTGATTAGTTGTGATCGTGGAGTTCTAGGGTTCCGGAACCCTTGTACGGTTGCAGGCACATAGGTTTAAGACCTGGTTGTGTGGTGCGGATGCTGTTTAGGGAGTTTGATACTGCCCGGAATGCCCATCTGTGGATGTATGTTACTGTAGAGTGATAAACCAATTATTTATCTTTTGATATCTTATGTTAAGACGGGGTATGGTTTGAAAGGCTTATCAGAACGTGTTATTGTATGTCAGTTCGGTATAGTGCGATCATGTTGTATGAAGGTTTGAATAAAAGCTGGCAAAAAAAAAAGTAGAATAGACTACAATTGTATGGTATGCCTGTGAATGTTGTGTTCCACTGAGTCTTGTAAGAATGTCACGTTCTGTCGTACGTATTCTTAGTGCAATTGAAATGCTATAGGTGATCACTTGTTGTCGAGTCCCAATAGCCGGGTGACCGAATGAGGACGTTAAAATGCAGATTATGAAATGCGGAAAGTAACCGTCATGACAAGGAATTGGGTGTTGTAAGTTGGGTGAGGTACTAGGCCAATTGACTTTTGACCAGGAATCCCTAATAGTTATGTGGATGCTTCCACACAGGATAGTGGTTTAACTGTACAAATTGGGAGTTAGTCTGAACCAGGCGGATGAACTCATAAACCCAGTTCTGAGCTCTATTGACTCCATCTACCTGACCCAGACTGCCATGCCGAAGACCTTCTGACCCTGTTTCCGTCAGTCTGTGAACCATCTAACCAAAGGTTGAGAAGGTAAGTGATTGTACTGAATATGTTGCAGACCACCATGCAGTCGGCCTAACCTTCAACTAACCTGCTTGACTAGGGGTCTGTCGGTTAATGCGGCTACCGCTATTGGTAAGCTTGACTAAGGCCGGTATTGCCATAGACTGAGCGCCACTTAACCGGCAGGAGTTGGAGATCTCCGTCCTGCTAGCTGCTAGGCCAAGATGTTACGCCTGCCCATAATATGCTACAATCCCTAATGATATAGTATTGAGAGAAGTATTGGTTGATGATATTTAAGGCAGAGGATGCGACTGAAAGCGGAACAGACAGAATAATGCTGAGGCAATGTTTATTAGTATATCCGGTGGCGCACATTAAATAATACGTGATTAGCTGAGGAGATATGGACATTTAGGGTGCACAGTGTGAGTGACCCTCACCTAGTGTAGAACCCGTGTGATGAATATACCACCAAGTGCCGGACGGACGTGACTCCGACAACGTTAAGTTGAAAGTTCTGAACTCATGATCTTCGCTACAACATGTATGGGCAGACGGTCTTGACATGAGTCCCGAGGCATATAACACATACGTGAAGTAACCCACAGTTGGCAGACCTACATATGCCCAGGTTAAAATCATTGCAAATAAGCGGGTGAGTACCCAGACCATGAGGGGGTGTGAAAGGTGATGCGGGGGGCCAACTCTGTGGGGTGGAGGGAATGAGCGTGTGTGGAGGGTTTATATGAGCCGGGCTGGTGTTCTCTAAGACAGACAACTGAAGATTGGCCAGAATGGTGTATAGACTTCCTATTATGGCAGAAATTTCTCCTTGTGAGCCGATCCCCAACACAGAATCCTCCGGGTTCGGTTCAGTAGTCGTACAAGGGAGGAATGGTTCGTCTCCCATATTACCTTCTTGGGATGTGCTAAAAAAAACATCATAACAACAAAGAATTGATTAATAACAAAAACAGTTGAATAAGCGTAGAACTGGCTGGCTAACTAGTGCCGAAGCGAAAAGCTCTCTACCCCGTGACAGGTGAGGCCCTGCTAGTTGCCAAGCGGCTGGTGAGAGGCTCTACCTATGATTTGGGCGTGGGGCTCGTGCCACTAGCGTGGTGTTGGCCTCTCGATGACAGTAAAGATCCAAAATTTGTGTGGTCGTGTCAGGTGAGGCCCTAGCTATGAACCCGATAGGTGGGCTAATGCGAGGCTCTAACTATGATTTGGGCCTCGCGGGACCATATCCGTAGTACAACTAAGGCCAGCAACCTAACCCTAAACAGCCTGTTCTCTAACTCTAACAGAAAAAAAAAATAGGAGAGGAACAGCGCTACAGTACTGATTACAGGGGAGAATAGAGCTGCACACCTGAGGGGAAGGGAAACCCTCAAACCCTTCAAAGAATGGAGAGAACAAGATACAACAAATACAGGATGCGCTAAGTAGGACAATGAGAGATAATAAACAAAAATAATATAAAGAGTCTCTTAAAGTACAGCGAAGACCTGGAGTGTATATTCTTCAGTTCTTGCTTTGAATCCTCAGTGGTAAATATGAAATACAAAAGGAAAAAAAGAGACCAATAGTCAAAACCGTTTAAGGAAAACTAGATCATAAACAACATAGAAGTAGAGAAGTGCCAACTCAAAATTGAAAGAGCTATGCCCAGCTCTAGGTAAAACAGCATACAGTGGTATTTAATACTCCCCACATGTAGGATATAACTGGACACTTGGAGGTGTATCCTCAAGACTTCTTACAGCATTCCAGATAAGCGTCAGCATATAAAATACATAAAAGGGGGAAAAACCCAATGGTGCAATAACGTAGGTTAACTGCAACTACAGACAACACTGAGGTCCTAAGAGTGCCAACTTACAATTGGGAGAGCTATAACCAGCTCTGAGTAAAACAGCATACAGTGGTATTTAAACTCCCCACATGTAGGATATCCTTATAGCGATGCTTGCAGTGCCGGTCTTATGAAATACAATCACAAGAGAGGGCCCATAGTGTTTACCGTATAAAAAAACAGCAGTAAAAGGTAAAATGAAACGTACTTACAGTGTTCAGAGCAGCCACACTGCTCTATGAACCAGGCATAGGTGGAATAATCCCCACCAGGGATTTCTTTTGTAGTACTGGATCTTTAAAATGATAAAAAATCAGCCAGAATAAAACAGCAACAAATAAAAGTAATTGTGCAAAATACTTTTATTGGATTCTTATAAAACCACAACGCGTTTAGCCAAAACAGGCTTTATCAAGTGTAAACAACTGATCCTGGCTATTCACCTTTT